>NW_017673821.1:92796-118725 GCF_001879085.1 Nicotiana attenuata
TATATATATATATATCGTTAAAATCAAATATGGATCTGTAATATTCAAATGGTAGAGAATAGAAAATGAAGAAAAATTTATTAAAAATTTTCACACATCTCCGCACTTGTCTTCACACTTTTGCACTGTGAAGATAAACTAGCAATATCACTATCTATATTAATTTGACTACAAGTTTTAGTTAAACATGAATTAGATAAATTCGTAAATATTAAATCCTAAATAATTTTTGTTCCTTATAATAATTTTAAATTAATTTTTCAACAAAAAGGAGAAGCCAAATCCAAATTGCAGAGTTTTATGGAGTACTAATTACTTGAATTTGAAGGAGAGCTTTGACGCAACTTGTAAAATCGGTGTCATGTGACCCGGAGGTCACGGGCTCGAACCGTGAAAACACTTATTGTAAAAATACAGGTAAGACTGCATGCAATAGAACCTTGTGATCCGGCCATTCTCTTAAACGCGCACATAACAAGAGCTTAGTGCATTAGACTGCTATTTTTTTTTAATTACTTGCATTTTTTTTATGCGTAAAAGGCCAGATCCCTATTCCGTCATTTGGAGTAATTTGTTTTTTCTTTTAGCAGCTGTCTACAAATAAATATACACTATCATATTAGGAAGAAGACTTAGGCAAATTCTTTTTCTTGTTTTTTCACATTAGCTTACAACCTCATTACTCCGTGTTTGCCTAATGAAGAACCTCGTAAAAATTGTTCTTACCCTAATCAAAACGACGAACGCACTCTCCACCCTTTTAATAGGTCTAGTTCTAGTCTTTGAACTTCCCTAGAAAGGGCAAATTCAAGCCAACTGTCAATCCCACGCTGCGCGAATTTGTTTAAATAAAAATGAGAAATTTTCATAAAGTACTATTTTTTAGTAGTAATTAGTCATTTATAGATATCATTTGCTATATTACGGATTATAGATTCCTTTTCTGTAGTTATAAGATGTATTTGATGTATTTAAGCTATTGTATTCATGAATACAGTAGCAAAAATATGCGTGAATCAGAGAAGTCCAGCTAATCAGTTATTGTATTCGACTGTATTCATGGAGTGAAACATGGGATTACAGCTGGACAGATTATTGTATTCGGCTGTATTCGACTGTATTCACGGCGTGAAATAGGGGATTACACTGTTTTTAAAACGGAAAGTGAATCAATTAACATAATAGACTCCTAATATAACTCAACAAGCTCAATTATAACACACAAATTTTATATTTTGAGTTATAAAAAAGATTCTCAACCGAAAAATACCCCAAAAACATAGCAATCTTCAGAGAAATTATATAATACATCTGATACATAAATTATATTAATTAAAAAAGCATATTAATACATTCATGGCATATAGCGAGACAGTGAATACAATGAAATACATAGAATACAGCAGGACACATTGAAATACAGTAAAAAGAAAGACAATGAATACAATGAAATACATGGAATACAACGAGATACATTGAATTGCAATGAAAAAAAAAGACAATGAAATACATAAAAATACATTGAAATATATTAACAGAAAATCAAGTTGCTCAGCCCCAAACTCCGTCGTCTTTGTTCAAGAACAAACCCTAATTTCCGGCGAATCCGCCGTAGCAACGTTTGAAGGTACAACACGCGACACCTTTGAGATTTGAAGGTACAACACGCAACACCTTTTTTCATTACCTGCTACCCAAAAGATTCAATCTCAGCCGTCCACTGCCCGTTGTTCCGTCGTCGCTGCTCCATCGGCCACTGTATCCAAGGCCTCCGCTAAGGTGAAATCTGTCAAAGTTCAAACGTTCATTAACTCCCTTTCCCAAATCAGTTAGTTTTGGTTAGGGAGTTGATTTGCTTTTAAATCGCAATTCAATATTCAGTGCAAGAATTGATCGGAATGAAAAGAAAATAGTGTGGGTGAGAGGAATTTTGAGATTGGGCATCGTATTTTTAGGGAATGGGGGAAGAGAATGAGATTTATCAAAGTAGGGAGCAGTGGCGTACGCAGAATTTTGCATAAGCAGTGTCGCCATTTAAACAAATAAAAAAATTGCTATAAATTTGTACAACATACAAAAATACAACCAAAAAAAAGGAAGCAGCAGCATCCATTTTAATTTACTGTCGCTAGTATTTGCTATTGTGACTTATGATCCATTGGTTTAGTGTTTTCATAATGTCAAAGAGGTCAGCTGTTCAAACCCCTTCAGTCACATCTATTTTGTGGATGGGCACAAAATTTTATTAAAAAATGCTGCTGCAGGTTCAAACGCGCGACCTCAAGCGCAATAGTTCAGTCTCTAACCGCATGAGCTACACGGACCGAAATAATAAGAGGTGTCACTTTTGGTATTTAACCGGTAGTTGCATTTCTATATTTGAACTATATATACATAATTAGTAGAATAATTCGACGAAGCGGTGGGCTAAGGTAAATTCGCCCCTGGTAGAGAGAGAAAGAAAATAGTGTAACTGAATAGCGTATATAGTGGCTTAGGGGTAGGAGGTAATCAAAATTTAATATTTTGCTATAAACCTTAAAAGGTATCTTTAGAATATAATTATTTTAAATGATATTTATTTGAAATAAATAAGATATTAACATTTATTATATGAGATAAAATTTCCAATAAAAATTAACCCGAAATTGGTCCAGTCTCAGTCCTTTACACATTTGCAAAGTACGAATGACCCATCTCAGGTTGAGTTGTGAGGCCATCCAAGGGTTTGATAGCATCAAAATCAAGCCGAGGAATACATGTCCACAACCTTAGCTAACGCCTTGAGAGGACGCTTGTGTCACCTGCTTTTGTTGTCTATTTTTTGTAGTGCTAGAAGGGAGCCTGCACTGCAAACTAATGTGATCCTCTGCAGTGCAGACTCCCTTCTGGCACTAGAAAAAATACTCAAAAAAAAGCAGTTTTACCAAATCAATCCATTCTCACCAATCACCATGAGTGATCACAAAAGAATAACAGAATCATCTAAATTATTTAACTTTGTGTTCATTACTCAAAAGTTACTTTTTTTTTCTTTTATTATAAAAAAAACTATTTTACTTTGCTCTAATAATCACAAAAATCACATTTATCAAATTTTATAATATTTTTACTTGAAAAGTCTATTATGCCCTTGATATTATATAAATCTATGTAATACCTTCTATATTATATACTATATAATATATTTTTACCTAGGTATTTTATTTATAACTAAAATAACTTAATATTATTTTTATAATATATTTCTATATTTAATTTTTTTCTTAACGTTAATTTTCAAAATATATTGGTAGCGTTATTAAATTTGTCAGTAACTTTGCCATGGACAAATCTCACGTCAACATTCTTAACCACTCCTAATAAAAGAAAAATTAATAAGAATTATAAAATCAAAGCTCACAAATTTATCAATCAAGCCATATTTGTTAATCCGATAAATAAAATACCAACATTTAGTAAACTCACACAGATTAACAGTTTCACATAAATAATATCGACCCAAAAAAAAATAGTATATTTAATTAATACGCAAACAGTGATACTAGGCATGATTAATCCGAGGTTCTTCATTAGGATCACTATTTTGACGCAAACAGTGATACTCCGTTTACATAAAAATTGCAGATCACTATTTTTTGTCTCCTCTTAACATCTGCAGTGCTTCTTCAAGCGGTGGCGGAGCAAGGGGTGGTGGCGGTTGTTTAACCAAAAAATAGATTTTTAGTCAAAGTTGAAAATTAAAAGAATACGGGTTACTGATAATCAGAAAAGTATATAAAGAAAGAAATTTGAGAATAGTAGGATATGAAAGCTAGTAAATCAGAGTATATTCCTATAATATCTCGTGTCTACAATTGTTTGTTCCTTTCCCTTTTATAGCCATTTTGGGAATACAGACTTTACCTTTGTCATAATAAGGCAATTATGGGCAATTAATGACTTTAAATGTTACGTTATGCAATCATATACATTAAATACATATTCTCTAACATTTCTCGCATTTAATACTCATTAAATGTTGTATCTGGGCTCTTATTTGCTGTCAGATTCATTCATTTGATTCTTCACGATCTTTGACCTTTAAATGCCTTAAATAGGTACGAGCATTGAATGGCTCGTATGACTGCTCGTGTCTCTTCTATTTAACTTGCTCGTATCTGTTGTTGCTCGTACCTATTAAACAACCTTAATTCTTTGACTGTTTGACCAGTCTACGTGTCATGACACGTCATCTCTAGTATGCAAACTAAATTTTTCCCAATACAGATAGTCCCCCCACTTTCCATTTATTCGTCAATTGAATATTTGGGAAGTGGATTTCATAAAAGGAGAATTTTTGTCACCATTAATGCTATGACAAGATTGACGCTTCAATGCTCACTTCAATTTAATGTTCTTCACACGTGCCTTATCAATTCTGCAGCTTGCACCCCTTTTCAAGGTCTTTTTTTACAGCTCCACTACTCACAAAGTACCAGTTACCATTATTGTGACCCTTCCATTACTGCGTGTTCACTTTTTGACGGTTGCCTATAAATATAATTTTACCTTTCACCTTTTACCACACAAAACTCTTTCGAACACTTGAACTGTGCAAATTTCTATTCACTTTGTCTTCTTCCTCATCATGTCTTCTTTGAACCCTAACCCTAGAAGAGCTCCTATTTTAGAAAATTTTCTCAATGCTCCTGTCAGACATAGAAGGGGTGGAAGACTTCGTAGTTTAGGATCCTCTCGTGGTAGTGGTTCTGCCAAGCCTTCTCCTAACCTTAGTTCTTCTTCTAGAACTAGAGGTTCTTTTACCCAAAAATCATCTTCTAAGGGCAAGGAACCCTCTGAACCATTACAAGAGCCTTTGGTAGAAGAAATAGTCCCTAACAATTTTTCTTTTCACCACGATAGACAATCACTTCAAAGCTAAGTTTCTGGTCTGGATCGTGCCGATGCTTTTCCCACTTTGATTACAGAGATTTTAGCTCCCATAGTTCGCAAAGATTGCCACTGGGATGACGATTTTCCCATTGTTATCCCCAATCCAAATCAAAGTATTACTTCATATATGACTGGACTCTCTTTCGTTTACACATACCCTTTTACTCTTAGGTTTAAACCAGCTATCGACCCAGTGATTCTCGATTTCTGTCATTTCTTCAAAGTTTGTTTAGCACAGATTGACCCGTTGGTATGGAGGGTTGTTGCTTGTTTAAGACATCTGGCTAATTTAGCAGATGTTAACTTTACCTTCCCTCACCTTATTCACCTCTACTCCCCTAGGTTTTTTCGTAATGGCGTTTTTACCTTAGTGGCTAGGAGTAAGAGGGTTTTGCTTAGTCCGGAAGATGACAAGGACCGTGGCTGGTATGCCCGATTTGTTGCTGCCCCCACAGTTGGTTTAGTGGGTAGAGAAAATGTTCCCTTCCCTGAGAAGTGGAACTTTGCACGTAAGTTTCTCACACCTTCTCGTACCTTTTTCTTTCGAGTTTATCAATTTCTTTAACTTTGTTTTCTCTCTTCTTTTTTTTAGCAACCATGGGAGTTGTGGAGAACGTTCCCAATTTTCGTGGTTGGGTAGATAAATTGTTGAAGATCGCACCTATGGAGGCTAGGTCCTGGAAATATATCTCCAGTCGTTACGGTTGGAGAGTGAAGACTCACGGTAAGAGTTTTTGTCTTTCTCGTATGTAAAAATTCATTGTTTTAACTTTCATCCTTCTCTTCGTCAGGATTTGCTATTCGAGGCGTTGCCGCTAATAAAGTTGCGGCCTCTCATTCCTCTTTAGGAACCCAAATTTTCTTAGAAAGGGCTCAGGATATACTCCTGAAAAGAAAAACCCTTGAAGAAGATAGCTCCGATGAAGAAGATGAAGGTGGTTCGTTGATGACAAGGCCAAGAGTTAGGAGACGTATCGTCTCTGATGAAGCTAGAGTTTCTCCCCAGCTTTCTCCTACTGAGCCTGTTCATCTTGTCTCTGATGATGATGTTGTCACCCCTTGTGACACTCATGACTCTATTAACCAACTTTTCGTTACTGGTTTCGAGAATGGTGAGTTAGGGCCTGTTTTGGATGAACTTCCCCTATCTTCTTCTTCAACCCCCATATCTTCAATTCCTCCTTTTCCTTCTTCTGTCGTGCCTTTGATTCCTTCCTTACCTATTCCATCTGCTTCCGTACATGTTCCATCTGCTTCCGTACCTGTTCCACCTGCTTCTGTACCTCCCTCTACTGTTTTTACTTCCTCTACCGCTCCTCCTTCTACTGTCCATAATACAGTAGTGGGTTCTACAAGTAGAAGTATTGCTATGAGGAGTGTGACTATTGAAGTTCCTGCTAACAACAGCCTTTTGAGGAAATCTGGTCAGGCAGATGTTTGGCTTGAGCCTTTAATAGGCCCAATTGAGAAAGAAAAAATGAATAGCCATAGCTGTCTGACTTTGCTGAACGACATAGTTCAATCTACCTTGAAGGTATTTCCCTTCTTTCTTTACTTTGCAAAAACTTTTTCCTAGAATTCTAATTTTTCCTCCCTTATCATTTTCAGGCCAATCTTTTTGGTACAGAGCTGATGAGCAGAGTTTCTCTATTAAAGAAGGAGGCACGTGACTCTGAAAAGGCGGTTCTTGATTCAGAGAGGGCAGCTCGGGACTGTCAGTTGGAGGCAGCTACTTGGAAAGGTTCATTTGATAGTGCACAAATTACTATAGAAGATTTGCAAGAGAACAAGAATAACCTGGAACAGCAGGTGAGAGCATTATCCTCAGAGCTTGCGGTCATCAGGGCTTCTTCAAGTCAGGTAGAGCGAGAGAAAGAGCATCTTGAGTCTTCTTTTTCAGAGCAATTAACTAAGGCAAATGAAGAAATTAAAGAGTTGAAAGCTCTTTTAAATCAAAAAGAAGTTTATGCTAGGGATCTGATACAGAGTTTGACTCAGACACAAGAAGATCTGCGAACTTCTGAAGGCAAGGTGCATGTCTTAGAAAAATCTCATGCCTCTCTCCAAGCCTCTTACAACTTAGCCTTGGATGAAAATGAAGGTCTCAAGAATGAAATTGCTACTTCGGAAAGAGATTATGAGCTTCTTGAAGATAAGGCTGCAGTTGATGTTAGTTGGGCTTTTCTGAACTCTCGTCGTGATGTCTTAGTTGAAGCTAGCCAAGAAAACTTTAATCTGGAGTCAGAGTTAGCTAAAGTGATGGAGACCATTGAAAAAGCTCAACAACCACTGGACTTCCCTTCACCCGCGATTGAAGTTTTCGAAGCTGAAGTTCCCGGAGTTGATGTTCCCGTGGGTGAAGCTCCCGTGAATGAAGCTCTGGTGAGTGAGGCTCCCTTGGCTGAAACTTTTGCAGTTGAAGTCCCCATGAACACTGAAATTGCCTCGGGTGACGCACCTTCATCAAGCTCAATCGTGCCTCTTGTTGCAAGTCAAGCTGAGACTTCATCTATTGATACTCCAATTGCTGCGATTGAAGATCAACCCGCTTCTGTTGACGATGCTGTTCTAGTTGAGCCCGTTGATGATCCTTCTTCAGTCCTTTCCTCTTAGTGAAAAAATTTACATTTATTTTATATTCCCTTTTTGCAGGTACCTGGTTGGAAAACTTTGTTTAAAGTTTTTGGATTCTTTTGAAAGTTTTTTGTAATCAAACCCTTGGCTATCACTTGAGGGTAGATTTTAGAAATACCATTCCCCAAGTCTTGTTATGGGGCATTTTGTATAAACAATTCGCTGACTAAGTTTATACTTAGTCTTTAGTTTTAAATATTAAGAAGTTTTTATTATCATTAAACTTCCGTCTGTTCTATTCTTGCCTTTTATTTTCAAGGACTTAAAGAATAGTCTGCATTTTTGTTCTTTGAAAAATGCTTCTGTTAGTCTCATGACTAAATAACATGACTTTTATAAAAGAGGACCCTTTTATATTTTGACACTTAATGAAGAAGACATCTCAACTTCATAATGCTGTTATCATACGATAAAAGAATTAGGAACACACATGTTTCTTTGCAATAACTTTGACAAGTTTTTATTTCTGAACCTTGACAAGTTTTGAGTAATACTTTACATGTATTTGAATTACATCTATAACTTTCTCGTAACTGTTTTTCTTGTAACAGATTTACACAAAAGAAGAACAATAGATACAGGGTTTTTCCTTATAACCCGTTTTAGTACATAGTCTTTACCCTAACCGTTTTGAGGTACATTGGGTCCCTTTAGCTCCAAAACATTAGGAAGGTTTGAGAGGTGACTCCATTGTTCTCATGGGAAAGAATACTATGATGAATGCCATTGTTCTCATGGGAAAGAACACTATGATGAATGTCACCTTGACTTCGTAACTTTCACTCCGTACTTGACTCTTCTAGGCTTGATTTTTTCTAAATCTTCTTTGCCTTTTTTATACACGTGACTGTATATACTATGTAGTCCTCCAAATGTTTGAGTGTTGAAGTATGAAGCCTCGAGCACTTGATAGTCTCTTTCACCTGGTCCTTTTCCTGAAAAGNTTCAAATTTACTGGTGAAGGCTATGGCCGCCCAATTGTCAGGTACTCGTGTCAATGTCATTCTTTCCCGTTGAAATCTATCTACGAATTCTCTAAGCAACTTCGAAGCTCCTCGCTTGATTTTGAAGATATCTTCCATTCTTTTTTCAACTTTTTGAGTTCCCGAGTGTGCTTTGATAAATAAATCTGCAAGCTCAGCAAAAGAATTTATAGAATTTTCAGGTAAAAGAGAATACCATGTTAGTGCCCCTTTAGTGAGTGTTTCACCGAATTTTTTGACCAAGACTGATTCAATCTCCTGCTTAGTCAAATCATTGCCCTTGACACCTGTTGTAAATGCAGTAACGTGATCTCGCGGGTCTGTTGTACCATCATACTTTGGAATATCAGGCATCTTGAACTTCTTTGGAATTGGGAGAGGGGCGGCACTTGGCTTCCATGGCTGTTGAGAATATTTATCTATATCTACCCCCTTGATCACGGGCGGTACTCCGGGTATTTGTTCTATGCGGTCATTTTGCTCCTTAAGCTGTTTCTGCAATGTTAGTACTAGATTTTGCAAATCAGAATTAATTGGATTACCTGGGTCTGGGTCTCCCTCCTGTGTTTCACTGGGGGTTCCACCGCTGCCTAAATTAACCAGTCCAGAACGAGGGTTCTCCAAAGTATTGTTATTTGGAGTAGGTGTGGGTGGAGCAGCAGGTAATTGGCTAACAAAAGCTTGTAAAGCTTTGTTGACCTGAGTAGCGATAAGTTTTTGTAAAGCATCATCCATAGCTTCAGCATTTTCAAATTGACCTCTTTCTTCGGTGTGAGATCCTTCAGGAGTGCCCTCACGAGATTGCCGTGGTGAGTCTCGTGGAGTTGAAACTTGAATATCATTATTTTGCTGATCTACCTGATTTTGTTGATTGATTTGGTTTCCTTGGATGTTGTCATTGTTGCTCGACATAGTTGATTCAACAAGGAAAATCAAATTGAGATACAATTAATTATCAGATTCTCGATAACAGAACCAATTTGTTTAACCAAAAAATAGATTTTTAGTCAAAGCTGAAAATTAGAAGAATACGGGTTACTGATAATCAGAAAACTATATAAAGAAAGAAATTTGAGAATAGTAGGATATGAAAGCTAGTAAATCAGAGTATATTCCAATAATATCTCGTGTCTACAATTGTTTGTTCCTTTCCCTTTTATAGCCATTTTGGGAATACAGACTTTACCTTTGTCATAATAAGGCAATTATGGGCAATTAATAACTTTAAATGTTACGTTATGCAATCATATACATTAAATACATATTCTCTAACGTTTCTCGCATTTAATACTCATTAAATGCTGTATCTGGGCTCTTATTTGCTGTCAGATTCATTCCTTTGATTCTTCACGATCTTTGACCTTTAAATGCCTTAAATAGGTACGAGCATTATATGGCTCGTATGACTGCTCGTGTCTCTTCTATTTAACTTGCTCGTATCTGTTGCTGCTCGTACCTATTAAACAACCTTAATTCTTTGACTGTTTGACCAGTCTACGTGTCATGACACGTCATCTCCAGTATGCAGACTACATTTTTCCCAATACAGCGGTGGTGGAGTAAGAGGTGGCGGTGGTAGCCTTGGCGGTGGCAAAGCAAAGGGTGGTGGCGGAGCAAGGGGTGATGGTGGCAGGTCTAGAGGAGGTCGTCATGGCGGTGGCGGTAGAAGCGAGGGTTGGCGGCCGTTATCACATGGTCATCCGGCGAAACGCAGTGGATCTAGTTCGTTACGGTACTCGTCTTGCATTGCTATCTCTTTTTCGCTTACTTTTCATTTTTTTAACTTTTAGAAAATTTGTTAAAAATGTGCGTGTAATATATATTTTGGAGTAGGGTTACAATTAGACAATACTTTTTCTTATTATAGGTATTCTTTTGTAAAGTAAATTAATTCTACTGTCCCGTGGTTATTTTTTGTATTAGTATATATATAGATTGTGTGAAAATATTATATAATCAATGTAATTTAAACTATTGTACGGGTCATAAAGACAGTTAATTGCAGTAAGTATATCTTAAGTGATTTGATTTTATAATTTTTTCTGGACGTTATTAATGAATATAAATTAAAGTTCATGATGTGTATATATATATTAGCGTATGTTTTCAAAACAACTTTGTTTTTTTCTTAAGCGTTACCTTTGTTTAGGTTATATACATTGCTCATGTAATAGAGATACTTACAACTTGTTTAGATGGTTGTTACCTATTGTATTGCATCGTATTGTTACTTAATGTGACGATTAATTGTCACATTGTTACCTTATTTTTTCCCTCTCATTTTGCCTTTTTTATTATTAAATAATTCTATTTCATCATTTACCCTATCTTTTTGTATAATAATTATAGCTCATAGCTTACTTTTTCTTTGTAATATTGCACAAGTTTATTCTTCATATTGTTGATGCATTACATCATGAAACGGCGACAAACAATACAATTTATCCAAATATTATATACATTAAAATAATACTTTACAATAATATACGATACCTTATGAAACGATACACAATAAACTGTTAATTTAACCCATTATAATATGTTATTATTATACTATTCAAGTAGGGGTGTTCATGGTTCGGTTTGGATCGGTTTTCCCCGAAAAAGAAACCAAACCAAGTAAGTCGGTTTTTCAAATATTAGAACCAAACCAAACCAATTAAGTCGGTTTTTTCTCGATACGGTTTATGTCGGATTGTGTCGGTTTTTTGGTTTTTTCGGTTATTTGTCGGGTTTTTTCTTAAATATACGACATACACTACCAAACACATATTTCGGCGATCATATTTTCAACATAACACTATCAAATCAATCGCCCTTTTAGAAATCTATTATGCCCTTGAGCTAATCAAGCTATAGAGACTCTCCCCTAAGACACACTTTCAGAGTACTACTTGAAGATTTAAAACCTCTGCTACTCAAGAAAGTCCAAATCTTCATAATATGACATTAATTACGCAATTATTACAATCATGTCATCTTACTTCAAATACCTAAAACTCTCTCTATAATCCAGAACATAAACTCTTCCTTGGAATACACAAGGGAAAATGTATTATTTTTGAAAATTAATTGTGAGCCTATTAATTTTCCCTTGGAAAAAAACATCCTGAAACATCTCTCTATTTTGTGGGCCTGTTAACGTTATATGAAAAGTTTACGTTATCAGTGTAATTTAAATTACTATACTAGTTATAAAGGACATGTATGATGGGACTAAGACTCGGGTTAGGACAGTAGAAGTCGACTCTGAGCATTTTCTGGTTGTTATGGGTTACACCAAGGTTCTGCATTCAGTCCGTTCTTATTTGCCCTGGTGATGGCACTACTACAAAAAGGGCATTTTGCGGCAATTATTTAGCGGCAATAAGTCAATTGCCGCTACTATATTCTATAAGCTAAAATATATGCGGCAAATGACCATTGGCCACTAAAAAATAACCTTTTACCGGCAATTAAAATAAATTGCCATTAAAAACTATTAATCTACTAACCGCGCACAGTAAAACAACAATTAATAACCTTTCTTTTTTTTTTATAAACTCTCCCTCCCTGCCCAAAATAAATCTTTCCCTCCAAATATTTTGCACAAAAATTAATTGATTCCCTCCAATCAGAAAAAATAGGAAAACATATTCCTTCATTGAACCGGATACGATTTTCCTTCATCGAATAGGATAGGAATCTCACATATCGATTTTCCTTCATTGAACAGGATACAATTTACAGAGTCTACATATAGGTCTGGGCGAGTTTTTATCGTTTCATTGAACTGGATAACTGTTGTTCTTTCCCAGCCAGAATCGAAGAATCACAGAATCATAGAATCGCAGGTCTCCGGACAGATTAACAGAATCGAAGGTCTCCGGCCAGTTTCTTCGCCAGATAACTGCTCTTCTTCCCCAGGTATTTTCATTTTTTTCACCCAGCAGACGCGATTAACAGTGGAGTTAGGATTGTGCTGCTCGATTATGCTCTATCGTCGTTGTTAGTATTCTCTGTTTTATCTGTTTCCCACTTCTCTTTTCCTGTAGGTTTCAAGATCGTTGCAGAATTCAGATTTCAATTTCTTGTGTTTATTAACAAAACAATCTGCTTACCAGGTACAAATTCGTGCCTTCAACTGTTGCAATTTGAGCTTTGCGAAAGTACAGTTTTTTCTGCATATGCGAGTCTTTTGTGATATCTGATTGCTGTAAATTGACGTGCGATGATGTGTTTATTCCTCCTCTGTTCTTTGACTGTTTTATGATTTTGTTCCTCTGTTTTCTGCTATTCTTGTAATTATTCAGAAATTTTATAAGTGGCGCTGATACATATTGATGTTTCCATTGAATCTACCACTAGTCGAGATATGAATTCCTCTGTATGTTTTCTGTTATTCTCGACATTGTTCATAATTTTTAAGTGTCGTCGATGCATATTGATGTTTTCATTGAATCTACCATTAGTCGAGATGTATCTGTTATAACTTATCAAAAAGCTGCCAATCAAATGCAAAGGCGATGGTTCCTTTGATCTATATAAATACTAAAAGTAGAATTGAGTATTGAAAGGAAGGAAAGATACATGTCTTACACAGTAAAGAACAACATTATAGTCTTGAGATCTAAAAACCTACAATCAGACAGCAGATTGGTATGCTAGACAACTTTAGTTCTATTAGGTAGGTACAAAGTATTTGCGTCTAGAAAACTGAATAGTCATGGGTGAATCCACATAGATGTGATGCTTTTAATAATAAAACTCAGGTAAAACCAAAATGATAGCATTGCCATTTGTAATAACAAATGTTTCCCGCTATCTCACCTAACACTAAGAAGAAAACACGCAGGAAAGAAAAAAAGAAGTGAACCTTAGTAAACTAATAAATATGTTTAGATAAGTAAATTGCCAATGAAACAATGCCTGCGTGGATCCCAAACTACATACTAAAAAATTATAATTTTAAACAAGATTAGTTGGGTCCCAAACTAGAAAACTGAATCGAGAAAATCAAACTAAGAAAAGAAAAACTGAACAAAACAGCTATTGTCGAATAACTGAGAAGAGATAGAAGAGAGGAATGAGATAAACGAGTATATCCAGAACTTTGTTGTTTGTTGTACAATAATCTTTGAGTTATGGAATTACATACAAATAGGATGGTTATTTTATTACATTTTGAATAATTTCCTCTTTTTATTAATGAATTTTTAGCTATTGCAGTAAGTGTAGAAAAGAAAAGAATATCTTGAACGTCATGGACAATCCTAGAAATAAAAGATGGATGCATTGCGATAGAGTTAGAAAAGAATATTTGGATGGAGTAGATGATTTTATAAACCATTCCTTTTCTATAAAACAAGATGGGGAACAAATTCTATGTCCTTGTATGAAGGAATATGACTTGGGTTTCACACTTGTGAATTTCTCACACCTGACAGACTCTGGCGATCGAGAACGTCATGAGCCCTTTATTTTTGCAGAACAAGTTCAACAAGTAATATTTTGTGCAAGATCCTCAAGATCATGAATGGTTTGTCCCTAGGTTAATTAAACCTCGAGACATTTTTAATATGGGGGAGGAAAATAGTGTGCATCTTGAGTCATCAACGCAGAGTGATGCCACTGACTTAGCTCTTTTAGAAAATGCTCGTGTTCTAGAAGATGAGTATAATGATTGGGTAAGAAGCGGTATCGATGGAATAGTAATTGATACAAATGTACATTCTCAAGCTTCTCTAAATGATGGTGAAGCTAATGTTGAGGGAGGAAATGACATAGAAAATGAATGCGATACTGAATAAGATAGGTGGAACTTATAGAATATTTTTTTGCAAGTGTTATTTAAGAACTTCTAAGGGTGTTATTTTTTTACTTCAGAAGTTTGATATTGGATGTTTGAGTGAATTCGTTGTGCTTTCTTTTACTTATATTTTGCTTATTATATCCNGTTCGTATATCCATCCTGTCATGAGAATCATATTACTAGGCCTAGCCTTCCACTCGTTAACGTCCTATTACCCCTTCTGAACATTACTACAAGATCCATCACTTTCCTTTGATGCATTTACCTGATTGTGTCCTATATTAAATCCAGCATTGGGCTGAACCATTGCACTCTTTTGAGAGTGCTTATGTTGTTCATGCATTGTCCTAACCCCTGTAGCAGCTGCATCATCCATAGCATCACTACCTTCGAGTTCTTGACCCTCAGTATTCCTAGCTGAGACATGAAAACCTGCTGGTTTTTCCAACAGTTCAGCAGCAGCAGTAGGTCGACCAAGTACCCCAGTTCGCCTGTTGGTGTTACTTTGTTGATCTTGATCAGCTCTTCTATCAGCATTAGCCAAACCTCTTTTTTCATTCAAAACCTCTCTTAAGTTACCTTGAAACTTCTCAACAGGATTTTGCTCACCATAATCCATCGCTTCACTTAACTGTATGCCAAAGAATTGAAGTGACAAAACTTGCGCTTATGTCAAAAGAACCACTCCAGCCACCTACTACCACTCAGTTGGCTACAGCAAAAAGAAACTAAGAAATGGATTTATAGGGTCTTTATAAACCAGCTGCTCTTCCTAATCCCTCTCTTAGAATCTGGACTCCCATGTACCTGCATCAAATGCATCATCAAAAAAATCAATTAGGATAATTAACTGGCCAATCCTCTTAAGGAAACTTCGTGCCTTCAACTGTTGCAATTTGAGCTTTGCGAAAGTACAGTTTTTTCTGCATATGCGAGTCTTTTGTGATATCCGATTGCTGTAAATTGACGTTCGATGATTGTGTTTATTCCTCCTCTGTTCTTTGCCTGTTTTATGATTTTGTTCCTCTGTTTTCTGCTATTCTTGTAATTATTCAGAAATTTTATAAGTGTCGCTGATACATATTGATGTTTTCATTGAATCTACCACTAGTCGAGATATGAATTCCTCTGTATGTTTTCTGTTATTCTCGACATTGTTCATAATTTTTAAGTGTCGTCGATGCATATTGATGTTTTCATTGAATCTACCATTAGTCGAGATGTATTCCTCTATATATTTTCTGTTATACTTATCAAAAAGTTGCCAATCAAATGCAAAGGCGATGGTTCCTTTGATCTATATTAATACTAAAAGTAGAATTGAGTATTGAAAGGAAGGAAAGATACATGTCTTACACAGTAAAGAACAACATTATAGTCTTGAGATCTAAAAACCTACAATCAGACAACAGATTGGTATGCTAGACAACTTTAGTTCTNTAACCCAATCGAAAAGACTCGAAAAATATCAAAAATCACGAAGTTGGCAAAACCCGAGCCCCGGGCCCACTTCTCGAAAAATTACGAAATTTACATCTCCGGATTCCTCGTCTCGCCACGAGTCTATACATATCAAAATCATCAAAATCGGGGTCCATTTGACCCCTCAAATCCCTATTTTAAACTCTCTTAAATTCAAGCCCTAAACCACCATTTTTGACCTTTGATTCCTTGATTATTCAGTCCAAATTCATGTTTATACACCATAAAATCAAGCTCTAAGTCCAAGAGTTCATACCTGATAATAGCCCTCGAATCCCTCTTCAAAGATCGCCTCAAAGCTCTCAAGGTTCGGAGTCCAAATGTCACTCTTTCAAAAATTCGCGAAGAAGATGTTCTCACTTAACCTGCCAGTTATTTCCGCTTCTGCGGATTAATTCCCGCTTTTGCGCCTTCCACTTATGCGGTCAATGTCCGCTCCTGTGGACCTTTCACTTAAGGCGACTTTCCGCTTCTGCGATCCAACTTCGCATCTGCGGGACCGCTTAAGCGACCCAATGTCCCGCTTCTGCGGAACCTGACCTGGGCTCCTATTTCCGCTCCTGCGAGGCCTAGCTCGCTTCTGCAAGACCGCATCTGCGATCTCCTTTCCGCAGATGCGGAAACACCTGCTGTAACCAAAAACCTGCAATTTTCCAACTTCAAATTCCTTCCGTTAGCCACCCGAAATCACCCCGAGGCCCCCGGGACCTCAACCAAAGTTACCAACACATCTTAAAACATTATTCAAACTTGTTCCAATCCTCAAAACACTTCTAACAACGCTAAAACCATTAAATCACATCGAATTCAAGCCTAAGTTTCTTCAAAACTTCCGCAATACGCATTCGATCAAAACCCGATCAAAACATCTCCGAATGACCTAAAATTTTGCACACACATCCAAAATCACCTAACCGAGCTACTGAAACTCTCGGAATTCCATTCCGACCCTCGGATCAAAATTTCACCTACCAACCGGAATTTGCCAAAATACTAATTTCGCCAATTCAAGCCTAATTCTACACCGGACCTCCAAAACCAATTCCGATCACGCTCCTAAGTCACAAATCATCCCCCGAAGCTAACCGAATCTCCGAAAATCACATCCGAGCCCTTTAACCAACTAGTCAACTTCCGCTTGACTTTTTCCAAAACAAGCTTTCCTTAGAGAGACTAAATGTCTCATCTCCTACCAAGACCAAACCAATCCAACTCGATTACCTCAAATACCGATAATGAAGCATAGAGAAACATAATATGGGAAAAATGGGCGGTAACTCACGTGACGACGGGCCGGTTCATCCCAACAACAATTTTGCTCTTAAATTTACCAAAAGAAAGAGGATGGCTTGCATCAAATATCTACAACTACCAAGGTTTTTTTATAGCACCAAGGCATTTACAAGGTGTTATTTCATGTCAACAATAATTTCAAGCTCAAGATAGTGATATCATCCTTGTTACCTCTCCTAAATCAGGAACTACTTGGTTAAAAGCACTCGTGTTCGCTCTAGTGAATCAATTTCGCTTTCCTTTTTTAGGACAAAATCACCCTTTACTCGTCAATAACTCTCATTATCTTGTTCCGTTCTTGGAACATAAGCTTTATATTGATGGAAAAGTCCCTAATTCTTCATCCTTTACTTCACCTAGATTGTTGTCCACTCATTTGCCCTATGGTTCATTACCAAAATCCGTCCAAGATTCCAAAAACAAACTTGTTTACTTATGTAGGAATCCTAGGGACATTTTTATTTCATTATTTCATTTCACAAATAATTTAAGAATCGAAAACATGGGAAACAATTCTATTTAAGAAATGCTTGATCTTTTCTGTAAGGGAGTAAGTCTTTATGATCCGTTTTGAAATCATGTGTTAGATTATTGGAAAGAAAGCATAGAAAAGCCTAAAAAGTACTTTTCTTGATGTATGAAGAGATGAAGGAACTGTTAGGTGTTTGCCATAATTTTCTTACCACTACTACAAAAAGGGCATTTGATGGCAATTATTTAGCGGCAATAAGTCAATTGCCGCTAATATATTCTATAAGCTAAAATATATGCGGCAAATGACCATTGGCCACTAAAAAATAACCTTTTACCGGTAATTAAAATAAATTGCCATTAAAAACAACTAATCGACTAACCGCGCATATATAGGTTTTTCTTTTTTTGTAAAAAAAACTTTCCCTCCCTGCCAAATAAATCGTTCCCTCCAAATAATTTTGCACAAAAAATAATCGATCGATTCCCTCCAGTTTGCACAAAAAATAATCGATCGATTCCCTCCAATTTGCACAAAAAATAATCGATCGATTCCCTCCAATCAGAAAAAATAGGAAAACCTATTCAGAACGGGATTCGATTTTCCTTCGTCGAATAGGATATGAATCTCACATATCGATTTTCCTTCATCGAACAGGATACAATTTACAGAGTCTACATATAGGTCTGGCGAGTTTTTATCGTTTCATTGAACGGGATAACTGTTGTTCTTCCCCAGCTAGAATCGCAGAATCACAAAATCGTACAATCGCCGGCCAGATTAACAGAGTCAAAGGTCTCCGGCCAGCTTCTTCCCCAGATAACTGCTCTTCTTCCCCAGGTATTTTCGTTTTTTCACCCAGCAGATGCGATTAACAGTAGAGTTAGGATTGTGCTGCTCGATTATGCTCTATCGTCGTTGTTAGTATTCTCTGTTTTATTCGTTTCCACTCCTCTTTTCCTGTAGGTTTCAAGATCGTTGCAGAATTCAGATTTCAATTTTTTGTGTTTATTAACAAAACAATCTGCTACCAGGTACAATTCGTGCCTTCAACTGTTGCAATTTGAGCTTTGCGAAAGTACAGTTTTTTCTGCATATGCGAGTCTTTTGTGATATCCGATTGCTGTAAATTGACGTGCGATGATTGTGTTTATTCCTCCTCTGTTCTTTCACTGTTTTATGATTTTGTTCCTCTGTTTTCTGCTATTCTTGTAATTATTCAGAAATTTTATAAGTGTCGCTGATACATATTGATGTTTTCATTGAATCTACCACTAGTCGAGATATGAATTACTCTGTATGTTTTCTGTTATTCTCGACATTGTTCATAATTTTTAAGTATCGTCGATGCATATTGATGTTTTCATTGAATCTACCATTAGTCGAGATGTATTCCTCTATATATTTTCTGTTATACTTATTAAAAAGCTGTCAATCAAATGCAAAGGCGATGGTTCCTTTGATCTATATAAATACTAAAAGTAGAATTGAGTATTGAAAGGAAGGAAAGATACATGTCTTACACAGTAAAGAACAACATTATAGTCTTGAGATCTAAAAACCTACAATCAGATAACAGATTGGTATGCTAGACAACTTTAGTTCTATTAGGTAGGTACAAAGTATTTGCGTCTAGAAAACTGAATAGTCGTGGGTGAATCCACCTAGATGTGATGCTTTTAATAACAAAACTCAGGTAAAATCAAAATGATAGCATTGCCATTTGTAATAACAAATGTTTCCCGCTATCTCACCTAACACTAAGAAGAAAACACGCAGGAAAGAAAAAAAGAAGTGAACCTTAGTAAACTAATAAATATGTTTAGATAAGTAAATTGCGAATGAAACAATGCCTATGTTGATCCCAAACTATATATTAAAAAATTATAATTTTAAACAAGATTAGTTGGGTCCCAAATTGAAAAACTGAATCGAGAAATCAAACTAAGAAAAGAAAAATTGAACAAAACAGCTATTGTCGAATAACTGAGAAAAGATAGAAGAGAAAAATTAGATAAACGAGTATATCTAGTACTTTGTTGTTTGTTGTACAATAATCTTTGAGTTATGGAATTACATACAAATAGGACGGTTATTTTACTACATTTTGAATAATTCCCTCTTTTTACTAACGAATTTTTAGCTATTGCAGTAAGTGTAGTAAAGAAAAGAATATCTTGAACTTCATGGACAATCCTAGAAATAAAAGATGGATGCATTGCGATAGAGTTAGTAAGGAGTATTTGGATGGAGTAGAAGATTTTAGAAACCATGCCTTTTCTATAAAACAAGATAGGGAACAAATTCTATGTCCTTGTATGAAGTGTGTGCTTATCCATCAAGTTAATCGGGCTACAACATATGATCATCTTGTGATTAATGGTATTATGCCATCATATGATACTTGGTTTTGTCATGGTGAGCCTTTAAAGGGATCATCAAGCAATGCTCAAACAAATAATTGAAGCCAGTCAACTTTAAGGGGCGATGATATGACAGGAATGATACATGATGCCTTTGGAGGCTTTACAGAGTTCATTAGTGAAAGTGGTGACGTAGATCATAACTTACAAGAGAATATTGCTCATCCATCTAGAAATCAACCTCATGTAGAGGTGGATAAGTTTGAACAGCTCATGAAGGAGTCAAATGAAGAACTATATCCAGGATGTAAGAAGTTTAGCAAACTGTCCTTTTTGATGCATATGTATCGTACAAAGTGCATGTTCAAATGGTCAAATGAATCTTTTAATGCTTTGCTTTGACTATTGAAGGATGCGCTGCCTGAAGGGGAAAAATTGCCTTCTTCTTTCTATGAGACCAAAAAGATAGTTGAAGGCTTGGGCTTAAAGTATGAAAAAATCCATGCTTGTCCCAACGGTTGCATGCTTTTTAGGAAAGAGTTTGCTAATAAGAATATCAATGAATGCAAAGTTTGTGGGGCTTCTAGATGGAAAAATGATGCTAGAAAAATTCCAGCCAAGGTCCTAAGGTATTTTCCTTTAAAACCGAGGCTACAGAGATTGTTTATGTCATCAGAAACTTCCAAAGCAATGCGATGGCATCATGAAGAGCGCAACAAAGATGGAGTTCTACGACATCCTGCAGATTCTTAAGCTTGGAAAATTTTTGATAATAAATATCCTGAATTTGCCGGAGACCCTCGCAATGTGCGCCTAGGATTAGAATCTGATGGGTCTAATCCATTTGGCACAATGCGAACTGTTCACAGTACATGGTCAGTGATTTTAATGCCATATAATCTTCCACCATGGATGTGCATGAAACAAGAGTTTTTCATTCTATCCATACTTATTCCTGGACCAAAAGCGCCTGGAAATAATATTGATGTCTTTTTACAACCTCTAATAGAAGAGTTAAATTAGTTATGGGATGTTGGTGTAGAAACGTACGATGCCTCCACTAAGGAGATATTCCAAATGCGAGGAGCACTCATGTGGACGATAAATGATTTTCCAACATATGGTACTCTCTCTGGATGGTGCACTTATGGTAGATTTGTATGCCCGGCTTGTAATATAAACACTCAATCTAGAAGGCTCAAACATGGCAGGAAGTTTTGTTATATGGGGCATCGCCGTTTCTTGAAGTCATGACACAAATATCGGAATGATGCAAAATCATTTGATGGGACTAAAGAAACAAGATCTGCACCTTGTCCAGTAACTGGTTCAGTAGTGCTGAATCAAGTTAAAGATATAAAATTTACTCTTGGCCAGTCAAGTGAAGCGGTAAATGGGGTGATGAAAAACACATGGAAAAAGAGAAGTATTTTTTTTATCTTCGTTATTGGAAATTTAACTTGGTGCGCCATAATCTTGATGTGATGCACATAAAAGAACGTGTGTGATAACATAATTTATACATTATTGGATCTTGGTAAAAAGTCTAAAGACAACTTAGAGGCTCGATTAGACTTGAAGGAGATGAAAATAAGACCAAGCTTATGGCCTCAGTACCGAGCTAGTGGTAGATCATATCTTCCTCCTACTTTTTTCACAATGTCTCCGATGGAAAAGGAGTTATTTTATGAAGTACTACAAAATGTCAAGTTTCCAGATGGCTATACGTCTAATATCTCACGTTGCTTTCGCAAACGAAAGATATCTGGGCTAAAAACTCATGATTTCCATGTTTTAATGCAAGAACTTCTTCCTCTTGCCTTGCGGAGATCAGTAGATAAAAGAGTTAGTTCAATTTTAATTGAACTATGCACATTCTTTCGTGTTCTGTGTAGCGAAGAGATAAAACTAAAAGAGTTAAAGTTACTTGAAGAAAAAATTCCAGAAACATTATCTACTATGGAGAAACTCTTCCTCCCAGGATTCTTTACTGTTATGATACACTTGGTAATTCACTTGGCAACTGAGGCTAAACACGCGGGACCCGTACATTATCGCTGGATGTACCCAATTGAGAGGTATGAAGAATATCACTGAATCTTTATCTTATGTCTTTAGTTGATAAATATTCTAATATCAAACTAATAATATTACTTTGTTCCATAGGTTTTTGGGTACTTTAAAATCATATGTTCGTAATCGTGCATGTCCAGAAGGTTCAATAGCAGAAGCATACATAGCAAATGAGTGTATGGCATTTTGCTCACGATATTTGGAGGGTGGAGATTCAAGGTCTTATTGTTCAAGAAAATGCAATGATGAGATTGAGCATGAGAAAAGTAAAGAAGAATGTCTTTTTCCTACTGTTGTGGAGTCATACGGTGGAGTCGATGTATTTGAGTTGGATGAGAAAACATGGTTGCAAGCACATCAGCATGTGCTTTTCAATTGCGAGTCAGAAGTCGTTGAGAATTATAAAAAGTAAGTGTTATATCTATTATTTAATAAATGTATATTACTTATTTGATAACAAAATTGAGATATGCGAGTTACGTGAATAGGGAACATATTGCTGAAATCAAAAGAGCACATCGTAAGCGTCTTTTGACACAACATCAACTTGACCGTGTGCATTTCGATACATTCCATGAGTGGTTCAAAGAGCAAGTAAGTAGTAGGACTAAGTCATTGGTTACATTAATTATTGTCCTTGTACAGATATCCACATTTATAGTTGTATCTTTTATTTGGTTAGGTAAAGGAGTTGGAAGCTACATCTAACATCTTAAAGGATGTTAAAGTCCTTGCACGAGGGCCGAGTTACATTGCAAAAAGATTTAGTGCGTTCGATGTAAATAATGGCTATCGATTCCGAACGAAACAAAGTGAGGAGTTCAAGGTGACACAAAATAGTGGTGTTAAGTGTCGTTTCAAAGACTGAAAGTTATGCAAGCACAAGTGACAATGCTCCAAAATCTGCAAATATCACATATTATGGCAGATTGAATGATATTGTGGAGTTAAACTACTATGAAAAATTTAAGGTTGTCTTATTTAAGTGTGATTGGATTGATGTAACCAAAGGTAGAGGAATTAAGGAAGATGACTTGGGTTTCACACTTGTGAATTTCTCACACCTGACAGACTCTGGCGATCGAGAACGTCATGAGCCCTTTATTTTTGCAGAACAAGCTCAACAAGTAATATTTGTGCAAGATCCTCAAGATCATGAATGGTTTGTCCCTAGGTTAATTAAACCTCGAGACATTTTTAATATGGGGGAGGAAAATAGTGTGCATCTTGAGTCATCAACGCAGAGTGATGCCACTGACTTAGCTCTTTTAGAAAATGCTCGTGTTTTAGAAGATGAGTTTAATGATTTGGTAAGAAGTGGTATTGATGGAATAGTAATTGATACAAACATACATTCTCAAGCTTCTCTAAATGATGGTGAAGCTAATGTTGAGGGAGGAAATGACATAGAAAATGAATGTGATTCTGAATAAGATAGATGGAACTTATAGAATATTTTTTTGCAAGTGTTATTTAAGAACTTCTAAGGGTGTTATTTTTTTACTTCAGAAGTTTGATATTGGATGTTTGAGTGAATTCGTTGTGCTTTCTTTTATTTATATTTTGCTTATTATATCCATTTAAATGTGATATGCTAAGGTGGTATTATCACTTGATAATTGTTTTATTAGTGCATCAATAACTCTTATCTCTAAAACAACCTTTGTCACAAGGCTTTGTTTGTGTGCACGAGTTGTTAATGTTTCTCACTTCTTGAGAATAGGATGGTGCTTCCTCCTATTTTGCACGTGACCTACTGATCTATTGGAGTTTATCTGGTACTAATATAGCTTAATGCAACTAGATAATTTTTTTATTTTTGGAGAAGGAACTATGCGAACTAGACGTCGCAACCGACTTGTAATTGAACAAGACGACGATGAAGATGCGAGACTTTATATTGAGCATTTGATGGATGCTCAAAACCATACTGCAGCCCAGCCTTATATTCAGCAGTTGATGGATAATAGGAACAACTCTGAAGACCAGGCACATGATGATCAATCTAATGAGTTGAACAGTTCTGTTGGTGGCACTGAAGTTCAACATAATGATGATGAATCAGGTAACACTTTTCTCTGAAAGTATTTTCAAATCTTAATTGTGTGTTAATCTAACTAGTTTATATAGTGTAATTAGCAACCGTAGTAGTGCTGTCCAGCGCAATGTGCTTGCCATAGTAGCCAATGTTATGTCATAGTACTGCTCAAGTGCAATTTCTTGAGAGTTCTTAGCTTCTGTAAACATTGCCTTAAAACCTGTAGCAGCTTCTTTTACACTCCAATTCTCATCTCCTTTGTTTGTATATCCATCCTTGTCATGAAGAATCATATTACTAGGCCTAGCCTCCACTGTTAACGTCCTATTCCCCTTCTGAACATTACTACAAGATCCGTCACTTTCCTTTGATGCATTTACCTGATTATGTCCTATATTAAATCCAGCATTGGGCTGAACCATTGCACTCTTTTGAGAGTGCTTATCTTGTTCATGCACTGTCCTAACCCCTGTAGCAGCTGCATCATTCATAGCATCACTACCTTCGAGTTCTTGACCCTCAGTATTCCCAGCTGAGACATGAAAACCTGCTGGTTTTTCCAATAGTTCAGCAGCAGCAGCAGTAGGTCGACCAAGTACCCCAGTTCACCTGCTGGTGTTACTTTGTTGATCTTGATCAGCTCTTCTATCAGCATTAGCCAAACCTCTTTTTTCATTCAAAACCTGTCTTAAGTCACCTTGAAACTTCTCAACAGGATTTTGCTCACCATAATCCATCGCTTCACTTAACTGTATGCCAAAGAATTGAAGTGACAAAACTTGCACTTATGTCAAAAGAACCACTCCAGCCACCTACTACCACTCAGTTGTCCACACCATAGTAGCCAATGTTATGTCATAGTACTGCCCAGTAGTATCCTGTCCAGCGCAATGTCCCAGTGTGCTTGTTTGTTGCTATCACTGCCCAGTTCCATGATTCTATGTTAACTCTACTGTATGTGTATCCTGATATAGTCTTCTAGTTGTATGTGTTAAGTTCCTGCTTTTAAGAATGTGTATATCACCTAGATCCTGTTAAAACGTGCCGCCTCATCCACAAGCTAAGAACTTCTCCCTTGTGCCTCATCCACAAATGGTCTAGCATATCATGTTATTTCCATGACCTTCTTTGTGATGTTTTGTGTTGTACTTTCTAGTTGTTTCTGTATCTCCACTTAGTACCCAGTGTTGCTTCTATTGTTTTCTTCTTGCCTTGCTCCCTGTATGTGTTGCTAGCATTAAAAAGCCTCTTCCAACAGATCTGTCCCGAAGCTTTTTACCAGTTGATGATACTGATTTTTTTGACATTAGCTGCATGTGAGGTCTTGGCTGCTGATTTCAGTAGCACATTCAAGTAGCACGAGATTTATTCCACTTGACATTAGATTCGTACATCAATCTGAAGAGCAGTACTTGGTTTCTGTAAAACATTTACATTAAGTAGCTTTCCAGTAGCTTCTCTGAGGCTTGGAAGTTTAGAGCTAATCCAAATTAGAGTGACTTTGAAGGCATATATACATTAATTAATTAATTGAAGATAAACACTTACCTTTTGGTATACATTTAGTGTTGACCATATATACTTTTGCCATTTGATGACCTTTAAATCTTCCGTTCCAGGTAATTCGGAGCCAAGAAAGGTTCGTGGGCCTACTTTACTGAAAGATGTTTGGAAACTTCCTCCGAGGAAGGTAGTTGATGTGCCGTTTAATAATCGTAACCAAGCTATTGGGGAAAAAGGTCGAAAGCTTTCTAGCTTTCTAGGAATTATTGCGAGAACTCCAGAACTAACACCTCTACATGTAGATGATTGGAGAAATTTTGACAAGGAGGAAAAGAAGAAATTGGTGGTTTTTGTGAGGGTAT
>NW_017673822.1:0-3401 GCF_001879085.1 Nicotiana attenuata
GTCCAGACTGAAGCTGCACCAGAAGAAGGAACAGGTGATGGAACAGGTTCTTCTACCCAGGGCAACATGACAGGGGGAACTGACTAGAGAGGAACTGATCCTCTAACCTCGAGGGAACCTGTCCATGAACCTATTCCTCAGTAACAAAACCAGGAAGGAACATCCAAAGAAATTGACACTCCTATTGCAACATCCACGAAATTGGATATAGATGAACCTGGTTCATCTGTTGATTAGAAGTTGTATAGGGGAATGATTGGTTCTCTTTTATATCTCACTACTAGCTGACCTGACATTGTGTGCAGTATAGGTCTTTGTGCTCGATTTCAGGCAAATTCAAAGGAGTCCCACTTGACTAATGTAAAGAGAATATTGAGATACTTGAAAGGCACCACTGACCTTTGCCTTTGGTATCCAAAAGGTAGTAATTTTAATCTAGTGGGATATGCTGACACTGATTATGCAGGTTTCCTAGTGGATTGGAAGAGCACCTCAGGTATGGCACACTTCCTTGGTTCATGTTTTGTGTCATGGGCTACCAAAAAGCAAAATTCAATGGCCTTATCTACTGCTGAAGCTGAGTATGTTGCTGCTGCTTCAAGTTGTGCTCAATTGTTGTGGATCAAACAACTATTACTGAACTTTGGAATTGATGTTGGTTGCATCCCTATATTTTTTGTGATAACACTAGTGCTATTAGTATGACAAAGAAACCAGTTCATCATAAGAGAACTAAACACATAGTGTTAGGCGCCATTTTTGAGGGACAACTATGAGAAAGGCTTGATCACTGTGAAATTTTGTGCTACTGACAAGCAAATTGCTGACATCTTCACAAAAGCCTTAAGTAGAGATCACTTTGAGAGGAACATGTTGGAATTAGGGATGATTAAGATCACCTAAAAGGACCAATTCAAGGTTAAACGAAAAAAAATGAAAAAAAAGATTTGGTTAGAAAGTCTATAAATTGTGTATAATTAGATTAATTCTTGCTCAGTCTCATACTTTCCATAGTATACTCTTGTGCCATGTGTTAAAATGATTCATTAATCTCTAATGATATTTTCTCTATTTTGGCAAATTTAGACTCACACAAGAGAATTATCAGTAAAGAACCTGGTTCATCAAGATAACACGGTATGTTTTCTACACTCTGCATAATTTGAAATAACTATATTTGGATCATGAGCAGAGAGTCCTACCAAATACCAAACTACTTTTGGACATATCCGTTACAAGTGAACCAGTCCCGTTCAAAAGAGTCCCAACCAAATGGAAGTACCTAGATTCTAGGGATACACTCCAACGTCTCTTCAAAACTGAATTTTAGTTTGATTAAACTTCTAAGAGTCTGAAAAGCTGTAGTTACCCCATCAATTATTCCCTGTATATTGATCAGCTTTGGTGTATTCCTTACTTCATCTCTCTCAAGCCGTCAAAAACTCTCATTCTTATTTCATCTTCCAAACACAATCTAATTCTCTTCTTTTCATACCCTAGCCTAGATATGTCAAACACCTCTGAAAATCCTTCATCACCAAGCAAATAAACAAGCAATTGAAAGCAGGTAGGGAAGAAGAATCCTAGAAATCTGAAGATTCATTTAAGTCTGCTACTAAGGGGGAAGAAAGTAGGTCTTTCAAAACTAAACAGGTATCTCTTGATTCTAAAGTTTCTCCTGAGACAATTTCTGAAGTTGCTGCAAATTTAGAGAATGGATTTGTACTGGTAGGATGTATAGCAGGTGTTGAGACTACATAATCTGGAGAAGTTGGTGGTAAAAATGAAAAAAGAAGAGCAAGGGCGCTAGGAGTATTATGAGGGGAAAGGGGACAAGAGTGGCTAATTCTTCACCCACTCTTGTTGGTATAATAAAAACTGGTGCAATGGTTATTTGGGGAGAGGAATTTACTGAAATAGAAGAGAGTGTGAGCAAAACAGGGGGAAGTGGGTCTGGCGAAGCTGCTGAGGGGTTGGTTCAACTTGGAATAGTTATAGATGAACCTGTTCCATCTGAATAGGAAACCCTCACGGACCTACTGACAGAGTTATCAATGGCACCAAAACTCATGCCATTCCCTATGATTTCATTCTCACAACTATGCTTGCACGTTTCAAGGTACCTACGAATAAGTGGGGTTAATACTCTGCTTGCTTGCGATTATGAAGTCAATGTCATTCCTAATGAACCTGGTTCATCTAAAAAGACACCTATCAATAGCATAGTCAGAGTCTTGGTACAGGAGAGTGAGGCAAAGGATATTAAGATAGCAAGGCTGAAGACACGATTGGTTGAGGTAGAATCTGAGAGAGATGTTCTCAGAACTGAACTTGCAAGGGAAAAGGAGAAGAATGATGGAATTCTTCAAGACATGCTGAAACTTCTCCAAGCAAATAACCCAGCCCCTACCTCTTCCAAGCCTTAAATCCTAGCCCAGTGTAGATCAACCAGTGACCCAGTTCGGGATGTTTTATTTCTTTTGCTCATGTTTTCAGTATTTTTATTTCTTCTTATGCTTTGTGGTAGCATCTTATCAATCATCAATGAAATTCACTGTTTTTGCTCTAACTGTTTGTTCATATTTCTTTGATGGTTAAAATTCTTAGCTTGATCTATGATGATTAATCCATGATTGCATTTGAAGTAGCCCCAGTGGCCATGAGTAAGTTTTAAAATCTGGTTATCTCACATTTTTTATGCAACTTTTCGATGATGCCAAAAGGGGGAAAAAGGTTGTGCTTTAAACAAGTGATGTTTACACTTTGAACAGTGATGTTTATAACCTAATGTACCTGGTCCTTGATGATAAGTGATATAAAGGAAAAATGTTTCTAACATTGTGTTGATGTTTGAGCTGAGTTTTGGCAGGGCCTAAGTGTATGAAAAGCACAGTGTTTGTCATCATAAAAAAGGGGGAATTTTTTGGCCCAAGTAAAGGTTAGTTTTGAAGACTGACAAAGAACTCAGACATGAACCAGGTCCATCCAGTGGTCCATCCCTCAGGTTCACAAAAACGGGCAGATTCAAGCATGTGGGATGCACGTGAAGGAGATAAGCTTAAATTGGTGTATTTAATATCTCCTGATCGAAAAGGTTGCATAATTGATAAGGAGAAGGAGTCCTTAATCAAAGAGAACACAATTCAAGATAGGGAAGGAGTTAGAAGTTGAAATCAACTAGAACTCTTCCACCAAGGAAGAGTTGCATCAGAACTCTAGTTATTTCTTCATCTACTAACTCTATAAATTGCAGGATGTTCTCACATTAAAGTGTTGCACAAAAACGCAGAAGTTAAACGTGAATTGGGAGCAAAATAGCAAGGCTTTTTGCAAGCAATTCGTGTGTGATTCAAGTGTGCAAACCTGAAACTACAAGAACCAGATTGAAGAACCAGCTCCAT
>NW_017673822.1:3445-62974 GCF_001879085.1 Nicotiana attenuata
AGTAGGTGTTTCATATTGTACCTTTCAGCTTTATCTAGAAGCAATTGTAATAGGTATATTGAGTATTCAAGTTAGAGTTAACTTGAAGTTGTCGCAGCAGTTAGAGGCTGGTTGCCACAACGGGATTAGAGTTAATCCTTAGGTTTACAAAGAGTTTTGTAAATGCAATTTTGGCTCAGTGATTTTAGTGGAAGTTTGGGAAAATCCTACTGAGTAGTAGGTCGTGGTTTTTTCACCTTTTAAGCCAGGTGTTTTCCACGTAAAAATCTCTGTATTCTTTATTTTTGTATTTATTATTCCGCAAATAGCAGTAGTTAGTATACCTAGAAGAACCAGGTTCTTCTAGAGCGAAAATTGGGTACCACACAAATCACCCCCCCTCTTGTGTGGTATTGATGTTTATAACAACACGAGCATACAAATAATTCCACATAAAGATTGCAAGTAGGTATGTATAATGGTTGACGAGCATGTTTGACATTAAGATCTAGGTTGTCTCACAACTTGTTTAAAGGAATGTCCAAATTCAGAAAATTAACAAAGAAGTGAGTGAACATAAATTTTAAAAGAATAGTGCAGGAAGTTGAGGAAGAAATTGGTGACTGAAATGAAAGACAGAGTTTTATTGATAATAACAAAGTTATATAAAGGAAAGGGGTCCTAGGTTTGTAAAACACATGGATCATCCACACAACACCGGTAGCCAATCGTATGCATGGTGTTATCGGGTGATCATCATCTCCATGTCTACCCTTCCCACCCCGTTAAGGTGTTAAGCGCGGAATGGTATCATTACCTACTGCATGCTATTACCCGTCCCATCTATCAGTCCTGGAGGCATTTGGGACTACTAATCCTAAAGGGGAGGGAGTTTGGCTTTTCAGAGTTTTAAAAGGATAAAAATCTAGGGCGACAGTCAAAACACATAATGCAATAAAGGGGAACAAGTAGCAATTAAGGGCTCAAACAGGCCTCCTCATCTTAAGAAACAAATTGTTTAGCATGTCTTACACATACTTGATTTGGGTCTGAATTAAATTAAAGCGTAGGATAGGTTGGTTTACCACATATTTCCCAGATAGGGAGTCCAAATTAGCCCTGCTTAGATGTAGTTGTCAAACACTGACACAGTTGATTAATGACCTAACCGTTTGCCTATGTGTTAAACGGGACCTATGGGCATGATATCTATTAGTTCAGAGACGAAGGCATAAACTGATTGCAGAAAAAGAATTATCATTTACAAAGTCATAAGTTCTGCTAGTGTTAAACAAAATTACTACTGGTTTTAGACTTAGGAGCGAGTGGACGATTCAGGTTTAGTTGATAGTTCCTACAGGCATGCTTTCTAGGCATTACTGATTTTAATCGCTGTTATTGTCATGCAGGAAGTCCAGTAGGCATATTATCTGTATGATATGCAGAATTTTAGTAGCGACTTATGGACATGGTATTTATATGAAGTGCAGAAAAGCTATGAGCGTGGTATCTATATGAGATGCTGAAAACCTATGAACATGGTACCTATATGAAATGCAACAGTTTTAGAAGTAGTAATTCCTATCTTTATGAGATGCAGAATTTCGGAAGTAGTAATTCCTATACATGATATCTATATGAGATGCAGAATTTCGGAAGTAGTAATTCCTATAGACATGATATCTAACCCTCTAGCATGCATTCAATCCCATCCCTTTCACTATCCACCCCAGTAGTTATTACAAAATTATTACAGACCAAATGAATCAGAAAGAAAGTAAAATTACATCAGTGATTACATCTACATCTAATCAGCCTAATCTAGACTCATAGTCTAATAATATGAGATAAACCAACTTCCAAGATCAGATTTTTTAGAGCCTTTCTCTATTTGGGATGTGTCAAAGTTCCAAGGAGATTCAAAAACTCCAGGCAATGCTTACACCCCAAATATCATTGCAGAATCAGATTATGGTGCATTGTGGAAGGGCCAGCCCTTAAATGTCCAAGTTCAGAGGAAACTCAAGGTCCCAAGGCAAGGCTCATAGGAGGGGGCAGAACTTAGAGGCTAGGAGTAAGTTCAAGTGCAGTAGAGGGGAAAGGGCAAGCTGGTGGTCATGCCAAGCATTTTTGGGGTGCTGGCACACCCCTGTCCAGCTTGTCAATTGTAAATTGGGGAGTTAGGACCTACTGAAGGTCAAGTTCAGCCTTGGAATGCAATTGGGATGCTGCCAGGCTATTCCTTAACTCAGCATACATAGGGTAGTGGAGATATGGTGATTCATAACAAGCAGGATTCAAGAAAGGAGTAGGCAAGGGCATACCCAGCAATGGGGGCATACTGGCACACCCTTTAGCCTACTTAGGGGGTCAAAACTCAGTTCATGAGCAACAATTCTTGTTGCCATGCCCCGAGCCCCCACTTACAAACATATGGGGGTAAATGGGATGGTGAACTAGTGTTCACAAGAAAGTAAAGCAAATAGTAGCACATAAGCATTTCAATGTCAAATTCTGCAGAAAGTAGACATAAGCGCAAAGACTGTAAATAAACACATTAGGATGATTCTGGGAATTAAATCAAGACATACCAGTTTTTAAAAGTGATAAGCAAAAGAAAGCAGTAGTCTTGTGAAAGCCAAAGTGCAGACAAGAAAGTTCAGAAGAGGTTGTGAGAATTATAAGAGTAAAGTCTGAAGTGTATTCAGTGTCTTGTGAAAAGAAAAGGCCGGGTATTTATAGTGTAAAAGTTATGAGAAATAAGGTAATTAAATAATTGAAGTCTGATTTTCAATCAATCACATAAAACTCCCTTTAATTAAGGGATTCAAATTCAAACGGGTATAAACCAACTAAGGAAAGAAGTTAATCAAACTCTTTGTGCAAAGCATGCAATTGAGGGCAAATTCATAAAGGTTATTTAAGGACAAGGTTTCTGAAAGTACACGGTTGTATAATTAAGGGAAGAGAATCGATTAACAGCCAAGAATTCACAAGTCCAAAATATTTGGTATGAATGAACCTAGTCAGAAAAGGTGAAAAAAAGGTTTTACTCAAGGAAAATCAGTAACAATCAATTGAAAACCCAAAAAAGGATTCTGATTCAATCAATAGTTGAAATCCTTTTAAAGAAAGATTCAACACACATATAAAAGCACACGCACACAGGCATGCTTAAACACGAAGAATTTTGTCATGACCTTGTAAAATCAGTGGAAAGAATCCAGTGCAGGAGAGTTTAGCAGAGAGTTAGGGTTCTAAAAATAAAACCCTAACCTACATAATTGAATCCCTGGCGGAATCCCAAATTCTAGGGTTTCCACCTTGAATCGAACACAGAGATGGAGAGGCAAGTAGTCAAAACAGGCTTAGTGGCTTCTTTCAGAAGCTCATGAGAAAGCATGCAAACAAGTAGAAAGTTCAAAGCAAACAGAGTGAAGAAACTAGTTTCGAAACGTAATGAGAGAACAACTGACAGTAGAAGAAATAGTAAAAGAAATACATGCTTATAGAGGATGAAGATAGCAGAACATGGTGAAGAGAGAAAAAAAAACAGGCGAGAATCATAGCGTAGAGAACACAGTAGGAGAATATGCCAGGACGGAGTATAGAAAACACACTATGAAACTCAGTAGAAGAACACACAAGAACATAATAGAGCAAGTATAATAACATAATAGAAAGCGAGTGAGAACATGATACAGGAACACAATAAGAGAAACAATACAAATAATAAAGAAGGAAAAATCGTAAAAACACTTGAACACTTTCCAGAAACCCTAAATCGGAAAAGAAGGGTTTTGAAAGCAATTTTCAAAGGAAAATTTAGGGAAATCGTTTTAAAAAATCACGCATAGCATAGATACATAACAAATCTAAAGGAATTGGAGAAAAACCTCGAATAGTTAGGGTTTCAGAAGAACATTAGAGTGAGAAAGGCTTTCAAAAGATCCGATCTAAGTCGGATAAAGTCGGAATCAGACTCAGGAGACTAGGATATACCGGAGCAAGGCCGGAGATGGCGGCAAACCTCAAATCGGTGAAGATCTGAGTGAAGACCCTTGAAGTCTGTCCTCGATCCTTCAAGCATCAGGCTCATAGGAGCAGTAGGACGAGAGTATAAGGTTTCCATGGCCTGAGAAGCCATGGATTCCGGCGAGAATCGAAGGGATTAGGGTTGGTTTGGGTGGCGGCTGCTAGGGTTTGAACGAGGTTGCAGAGAGAATTTGAGAGAAAGGGGATTCAAGGGTGGCGGGTTGGTGGGGAAATGAATTAGGTTAGGGGGTCGTCTGAGTTTAATTATGGAAGGGTGACTGTGGACCGTTGATCTGAATAATCAACGGTCTAGATTGAACGGGATCTGGTTCGGGCTTAGGTTAAGGATATGGGTCAGGTTTAAATCAAAATTGGGTTGGGAAATTGGGGGTTTGATTTGGCTAAAATTGAAATGGTAATGGGCTATATATTAAATAGCCAATTTTTCCCTTTTTTTAATTTAATTAAAATAGTTAAAAATGATTTTAAAAACAAATTAAAAGCACTGAACTAATTAATAATATGTAAACGTTAATCTAGAAATACTGGGAATAATTTTATAATTGTAAAATGCTATTAATCGTAATATAGGCTATAATTGCAATTTTATGCCATTAGCTTTAAAAATATCAAATAAATTTATAAAAATATGATAAAATCACCTTAATTATATTGTGGTGTAAATATGAGGATGGAAATAAATTACTCACCAAAATAATAGTATTGGGAATAATTATTGGATTTTGTACTGCTAAAACAAATAATTTTAAAAAGCTTTAAAAATTAGAAAAAATGTCAAAATTCTTGGGCATACTTATATATGCATGTACATGCTATTTTGAGAATATTTTGAGTATAAAACTAGATAGGGAAAAATTGGGTATCACCAGTCACTGTCTCCCGCATAGCGGAGAGGGTCTCCCCATTAAGTTGCTCGCCTTCCGAGGAAGTCCCTATTCCTTGCATTCCACACTTATAACGATGGATTTTTTTAGTAGGAAGCCCGTATACCTTCCCCCATTTTAGACCGCCAACAGACTCCAACCATATTCTTTCAGCATCCTCGTCCGAAGGTTGGGTTGGCTCGCCCGATTCACCAGCTGGATGACTACGAATGAATTCCTCCACATTACTTTGGCAGCGACCCTATATTATTTTAAATTAAATCAGTAATTCAAAATTCTTATAAAAGTAAATTATAATACTTAAAGAAAATTGAAAGCTTCCATATGCAGTCGAGGCCCGGTCCTCGGCCCGCCTTTCTTGACCCGTCTGTTTCTTCTTCTTTACAATATGCGTCTCCTTGAATAGCTTATCATGACTCATTGGACGCCCCAACTTCTTTCCCTGAAAACAAATTAATTTAGTTAATTTACAAAATAGATATAATAAGAAAAGTAAAATAATTTAAGCAATTACGTACCAATCTTCTATATATTGTTCCTAGGCTGATCGCACCTCTAGTGTGCAAGGAGCCTCCCTTCTCGGATGGGCGAGCTTTCTTCCCTTTTTTGCTCCTCTCTAAGAAGTCCAAGGTAAGCCATTGCCCTTGCAAATAATCCCATAAATTCTGAAGTAACCAGCCAGGCCTCTTGTTTTTCTTTCTAGCATCGGAGAAAGCATCCGCCAATCTCTTGCGAGCTTTATGATGAAACCTTGCAGCCACTTCCGCGCTATAGCGTTCTTCCCATACACACTTGTTTTGTATTTCGAAAGTTAAATATTAGATGGAAACATCATATATATAAATTATTAAACTGCTTAAAAGATCATTTATACCTTAAATTGATTGAAAATTTGCTCCTTCAGCGAGAGTGGGAAATCAGTCCAAGTCGCATAAGGGCCATCATAAAGCTTTTTGATGGCATTGGTGATTATCCTCGTAGTCTTATTAGTCGACATGAACCTGCAATTTAACAATAAAAACCCATTTATATCTTAGTAAAAACGTTACAAAACAATAGATGCAAAAATAACAAATAACTCTTACCCATCACCCTCAGGGACTATGATGATCCTGCCATATTGATCATAATACAGTTCCTCGTCATCATCGTCCGAAGCATGTGTATCAGAGGCATGTGTGGACACTGTAGGGGGGTCAGAGCTACTACCTCGCAGGCGAAGGCCTGAAATAGATGGAGTCGCTGATGAAGATGGTTGTGATTGCTATGACTGCGACATAGCTGGATGAGACCCAAGTGGCTGTAATACTGATGGTTGTGACCTGAGTGGTTGTGACATGGATGGATACAATCCATGTGGTTGTGAAATGTAGGGATGTGATATAGATGGCTGCAATCCACGTTGTCACGCCCCAAACCTGGGCCTGGACGTAACACGGCACTTGGTGCCTGACTACATGTGACCGAGCGAACCAACTGGCTGGCTGAATCAACATGTGATATCATAACATACTGAATGCGGAAGATAAACTAGCACATGCTGATATACTGAAAGTCTGAATGATAAAAATTGAAGTGCGGAAATACTAATACAATTTTGAAACATATTTGTAGTCAACATAGCTTAATATTAAAAGCATGCGACACTGTCTAGCTGTTACTCTAGTCTATGAAGCCTCTATTGAAATACTGAAAACAATGTCTATCTGTAAATACTGAAAGACTGTAAGGTAATGATAATGCCCCGAAAGAACTGGGATCACCCAATAGCTGGTACGAGAATCCTAGCGCTCTGAATCTTCAACCTGTAAATCATTACCTGCATCGTGAGATACAGGCCCCGGGAAAAAGGGACGTCAGTACATTTGAATTGCACTGGTATGTAAAGCAACTGAAAGAAAGAATTATAAATGCTGAAACTGAAACTAAGCTGATAACTAAAATGATAACTATTGAAACTAAAACTGAAGTGATAACTGATAACTGAACTGATAACTGAAAAGATAACTGATAACTGATAACTGAACTGATAACTGATAAGTGAACTGAAAACTGGTAACTGAAATGATAAAGGAAGTAAGGATATGAATACTCCTTCTTCTAAATGATGAACAACCTGTTTATCTGAATAAGCTACGGCCTCGGGCCCAATATATATATGTGCACAAGCTACGGCCTCAGGCCCAAGTATACGTATACATAACTACGGCCTCAGGCCCAAAAATGCATAAAGCATAAAATGCGGCCTCAGGCCCAAGTATGCATAAAGCATATAAACTACGGCCTCATGCCCAAATACAAGTATTCAACATTCAGGATTTTAAAAATCAGAAACTGAGAATCATACTGCAATACATGATAGTGAAATACTGAATCACATTGAGTTAAATGATACTGGAATACTGGATCATACTGGGTTACATAATATTGGAATACTGAATTGGACTAGACTGAGACATGTGTTCTTGAACTGATTATGAATACTGAAATTTCAACTGTATATGTCATACTGAGTAATCTATACTAAGACTCGGGGGCATCAAACCCAAGTCTATATTGAATACGCACTGAGCTCACAACGTTCAGAATGAAAGTCATGAGCGAGTTATGAAGATAGAGAATAGAAGCTCCACAACTATTCAAGGAACTAGGCTTTACTATATTTCTGAGGCAATTAGTAACATCATAAAAGAAACGTAGTGTAGGGAGAATCATTAACATTCCCAAACATAGAGAGTTAGCCTCGCATACCTCAATTTCACCCCTTAGTGCTACTACAATGATCCACAATACTAAGAACCTTCAATCTACAATAGCAATATCAACTCAAAACTTACTTACTATTATTTTACTAACCACCTTCTAGCATCATGTTTTCTAGTCCTCTTTGAATAACTAAAGGGAAATAGAAGATTATTCCTAAAATCCCTCACCATCCGAACCTATCCTACGGTCGAATACTATCTCTTTTTTTAAATTATGTGCGTGGATCACACTTAGGGAATTCATCTATCTTAAACAAAATTGGAATATCTAACCCCAAACTTTCAATACAATACAAAATCACATCTTTGGTAATAACAAACGTTTCTAACTCCTAGGTATTTTACCCTTAGGCTCTTTTCTGTCCAAAGCTATTGTGACCAATATTAGGGTCTGACATCTGAACTATCATCATCCAACTTGTGGCTCCATTTCCAAGAATTAAATGAAGTTGTTCTAGGAGGTAAAACACATATAAATACACCACCATGCACAAACTTATCCTTCAAAGTATACCATCATCTGATAGATCACTTCCTGCGCCATCCGGTGAGTCTTGGTCTTAATCCAGACCTAAAATATGTGAAGGTTTCTCTATAATCACTGTTACTTACATTTTCTTAGAGAACCCATATGCATCACCATATGCTCACAAGTCACCTGAAATATTGATACACTGAAAATGGATATTTGGTAACCATATAACTGAGTACTAGCGTACTGAATAACTATAAACTTGCTAACTCAAAGACTGTATAACTGGTAACTGATAACCATAAGACATCATAACTACTTTTGTACTTTCTGATAAGGTTATGCTTTAATCTGTACTACTATCCATTACGTCCCACTTTTAACATCCTCTCAAGTCTAATATTTACCAACATGTACTCCATAATTATACTCCAATGGGCAATTATCCTCTCTAGGACCTTAGGTTTCTCCTGCGCGTCGCCTGGGCATCCAATACGTTTGGAATTCGATAGGAAGAGAAGGTTAACTGTTGCTCTAAGCTTCATAGCACGATATAGAGTAGAAAGAAATGAGACAATCCTGGATGTCTTGGTAGTTAACCGTTTATATGAGTGGCCGGCACACATATATAAAGGAAACTCCACTAGACACAGCTTCATAGACTCCCTATGACTCATTGAACCTAGTGCTCTGATACCAAGCTTTGTCACGGCCCCAGAACCGCGGGCCTAGACATAACACGGACACTCGGTGCCCTAAATACATGTGACCCGAGCGAACCAACTGGCTGGCTGAATCAACATGTGATATCAAGCATACTGAATGCAGAAAGTAAACTAACACATGTTGATATACTGAAAGTCTGATGATAAAATTAAAGTGCGAAAATACTAATATAATTTTGAAACATATTTGTAGTCAACATAGCTTAATATGAAAAGCATGCGACTCTGTCTAGCTGTTACTCTAGGTCTATGAAGCCTCTATTGAAAGTTTGAGAACAATGTCTATCTGTAAATACTGAAAGACTGTAAGGTAATGATAATGCCCCGAGACGATGGGATCACCCAATAGCTGGTACGAGAATCCTAGCACTCTGAATCTTCAACCTGAAAATCATTACCTGCATCGTGAGATACAGGCCCCGGGGCAAAAGGAGTCAGTACATTTGAATTGCACTCGTATGTAAAGCAATTGAAAGAAAGAATTATAAATGCTGAAAGTGAAACTAAGCTGATAACTTGAAATGAATAACACTGAAAACTGAAACTGAACTGAATAACTGAAAAGATAACTGATAACTTGATAACTGAATTGATAAGCTTAATAACTAAAATGATAAAGGAAATAAGGATATGAATACTCCTTCTGAGTAATGAACAACCTGTATTTCTGAATAGCTACGGCCTCGATCCCATATTATATATGTGCACAAGCTACGGCTCAGGCCAAGTATACGTATACATAACTACGGGCCTCAGGCCAAAAAATGCATAAAGCATAAACTACGCCTCAGGCCCAAGTATGCATAAGCATATAAACTACGGCCTCAGCCCAAATACAAGTGCTCAACATTCAGGAATTTTAAAAATCAGAAACTGAGAATCATACTGCAATACATGATAGTGAAATACAGAACCACATTGAGTTAAATGATACTGGATACTGGATCATACAGGTTACATAATTATGGAATACTGAATGGGACTAGACTGAGCCATGTGTTCTTTGAACTGATTAAGAATACCTGAAAATTCAACTGTATATGGCATACTGAGTAATCTATACTAAGACTCGGGGGCATCAAACCCAAGTCTTATATTGAATAGGCAACTGAGCTCACAACGTTCAGAATGAAAGTCAATGCAGCGAGTTAAGGAGTAGAGAATAGAAGCTCTACAACTATTCAAGGAACTAGTCTTAACTATATTTCTGAGCAATTAGTTAACATCACTAAAAGAAACGTAGTGTAGGGAGAATCATTACATTCCGCAACGTAGCCTCGCATACCTCAATTTCCCCCTTAGTGGCTACTACAATGATCCACAATTACTAAGAACCTTCAATCTACAATAGCAATATCCAATGGAACCAATATTAGTAACAAATTCCATACCTTAAGCCATTTAGGCATATTACTCAAAACACCCTTGTAGGCATGAATCTCTTACATCTCATCACCATATAATTAGTTCATGCCAACTATCACCATCCATCAAAAATTTATCCCACCATCATGACTAACCAATTTATAACTTCCAACATCACATGTATGACAATCCATCTACACCCAACCAACAAAATTTCATCAAATAATCACCTTCTAATCTCTTACAATAGTTTATGTATTTATTTAGGGAACTTATGCTTCTAATCACCACACCAAGAGTCCCAATACTTAATTCACACTCATATACCCATAATAAATTCATACATGTAAGTCTATAGGTTGTAGGAATTACTTTTGGAAGAAATCTTGCAAACCCTCCTTTGAGTTTCTTGAAGATCTATGTGTTTTATGAGTAGATTTCATCAATACCAGTGTAAGAATGATGGAATTTCACATCAAGTTAATGGAGATTGCTTCCCTTGAATATGGTAGGAGTTGGTGCTCTTGAGAGGGTGAAGGAAGACCCCAAAGTTCGGCCAAGATAAATGGGTAAAAATGAACCCCGAATTGAGTATATAGTGTGTCGGGCGCCACAGGTGGCGCTGGGCGCTGCCTGTGGTGCTGATTCCAGTATGTCAAAATTTCCCTGCGCCACGGCTAGCACCCGGTGCTACCCAGGACGCTGGCGACGGAAGGGACACGAAAACCGTCATTACTTTCTGTATACACCTCCAAATGACTAACGGTTTGATGCGTTGGAAACTAGACTCAATGAGCTTTAATATGATAGGGTGTACATCACACAACTCCTTATATATATGTCTATATTCTCGTCCTAAGTGAGGTCTTGTGCGTACTCATTTGGAACTTTTAGTCTATCATGTAATTTCCAACTTGGCTTAGACTTAGGCCTCTCCTTGGACCCCAAATCACTTATGATTTGCCTCGTACACTTATTATAATAACCAATTGATAACCATCACATGAATACACATTTAATGCATCCACAACTGATTCAAATTTACGGGGTGTTACACACGTGGCCGTGAGGCAGCTGGATTGTATATCGGACGTATAGTCCTATGGCCCTATGATGAAAGTGTAACGACCCGACAGGTCGTTTTAAGAATCTACGCCCTGATCCCCTATTAACTGCTTTCCCCGTATTTGTTTCTGCTATTGTGAGTTGCAGGGATGATTTATTTGGAGTTCCGGAGAGTTTTGGGACACTTAGTCCCTAAATAAGAGTTTAAGCTTTAGAATTTGGACTGTAGTCGGAGAAGTGTGAGGACGGCCTCGGAATGGAATTTTGTCGGTTCCGTTAGCTCCATTGGGTGATTTCGGACTTACGGGCGTGTTCAGATTGTGTTTTGGGTGTCCGTAGCGTAATTAGGCTTGTAATGCCGACAGTTGAATTTTTGGAGTTTCCGGTTCGATAGTGAGGTTTTGATATCGGGGTCAGAATGGAATTCTGGAAGTTGGAATAGGTCCGTTGTGTCATTTAGCATGTGTGTGCAAAATTTAATTGCTCGTCTTCATCCACTTGGAATTTCAAGGGTGGTCATTCATCCACACTAACTTCCAAGTGGATGAATGACCACCCTGGTCCGTTGTGTCAAGAGGTTTGATAGACTTTTTGATCAAAAACGGAATTCGGAAGTATTTAGAGTTCTTAGGCTTGAATCCATAGTTAATTCAATGCTTCGATGTTGTTTTAGGTGTTTTGAGGATTGGTACAAGTTTGGAAAGTGGTATATGACTTGCTCGTGCCTTTGGTTGAGGTCCCGGGGGACTCGGGGTGATTTCGGGTGGTTAACGGGTGATTTTGAGTTGAGTTAATTATTCTTGTGTTCTTGCTGCGTGTTTACATTGGGACTACGGGCGGTTCCCGGTAGATCCCCCTTGTCTGTTTATTTGGGACTACAGATGTGGTATTCCGGTAGATCCCCCTGCACAACGATATGGACTACGGGACAACACCCAGGAGATCCACTAATTATTTACTTTTGGTACTAGGGATGTGGTATTCCGGTAGATCCCCCTACACAATGATATGGACTACGAGACAGCACCCGGGAGATCCACTGATTATTTACTTTTGGGGCTACAGGACGGGATCCTGGTAGACTCCCAGTTATTATCTCTAAGTTGAGTTGTATACCTTCTGTGATTATTTGCCTTGGTTATGGTTGTTGTTTTTCACATTATCTGTTTTTCTTTACTACTGCTCTTCTTCCTTATATATTATTGTATATGACCGGTAGGGCCCTGACCTTCCTCGTCACTACTCGATCGAGGTTAGGCTTGGCACTTACTGGGTACCGCTGTGGTGAACTCATGCCCTTTCCTGCACATGTTTTTGAGTGTGCAGATCCACGTACTTCTACTCAGTCTTATCACCCTTGAGGAGAGGCATTTTCTGTAGAGACTTCGAGGTATATCTGCCGCATCCACAGACCGAGGAGTCCCTTTCTATTTTCTGTACTAGTATAGCCCTTCTGTATCTTCCTTGTTGATAGACATTTCTGGAGTTAGAGCCCTTTTATGTACTCTTAGCTTGTGATTCATGGAATTCCGGATTTTGGGAGTGTTCAGTTTGAAATCTTGTATTGTTATATGCCGGGCGGCATCTTAAACACAGTTATACTTTGTCATCTCGGTTTTTATTAGTTTCTTTGCCGCAGTTATTTCTTTTCCACAATTTGTTAGGCTTACCTAGTCGTAGAGACTAGGTGCCGTCACGACTGTTCACGGAGGGCGAACATGGGTCGTGACAAGTTGGTATCAGAGCTCTAGGTTCATAGGAGTCATGAATCACAGGCCGGTTTATTAGAGTCTCGCGGATCGGTACAGAGAAGTATGTGCTTGTCGACGAGAGGCTAGGTAACTATTAAGAAAATTTCACTTCATTTGAATTCCTTGTCGTGCGAGATCTTCGATATCGAAATTTTAAACTTCTGTCTTCTATTGTCTCACTGATGGTGAGGACACGTGCTACTGGAGGTGACCAGACACTCGTGCCCCCTATGAGAGCCGTCAAAGGTCGGGGCCGGGGTAGAGGCCGAGGACGTGCACGCAGTGCAGCCAGAGCACCCGCGCGAGCTGCTACCGAAGAGCCACCAGCAGTTCCAGCTGGAGCCCAGGCGCCTGACACATCTACTGCTACTACTACTCCAGCTCTCCAGGAGACTCTTGCGCAGTTTATGAGTATGTACACCACTCTAGCTCAGGCAGGGTTGCTTCCCCTTGCTCCAGACACATCCTAGGCCGGGGAGGAGCACAGACTCCCGCCGCCCGCACTCCTAAGCAACGAGTGCATGTTGAGCAGGTCCCAGAGATCATACCGACACAACCTTTAGCCCCAGCTCAGCCCGAGGAGAGGGCGGTAGCTTCAAAGGAGGAGCAGAAGAGGCTTGAGAAGTTCAAGAAGTATCAGCCTCCTACATTCAGTGGATTAGCATCAGATGATGCTCTGGGATTTCTAGAGGAGTGCTACCGTATCCTCCGTACCATGGGTATATCAGGATCGAGCGGGGCTTCTTTCACTACCTATTAGCTTCGAGGAGCCGCCTATCTGTGGTGGCGTGCTTATGAGTTAGACAGTCCGGATGAGGCAGCTTCCCTGACTTGGACTCAGTTTTTAGATATGTTCACGAGAGAGTATGTTCCCCAGAGCCTAAGGGACGCTTGGCGTGCAGAGTTTGAGCATTTGCGCCAGGGTACTATGACTGTCTTGGAGTATGCTGTCTGTTTCACCGACTTGGCTAGACATGCACCAGCTTTGGTTTCTACTGTTCGCGAGAAGGTTCGTCGGTTTATTGAGGGGCTCATTCCCAGCATCAGGTCCAGTATGGCTCGGGAGTTGGAGATGGATATTTCTTATCAGCAGGTGGTGAGCATTGCTAGGAGTGTAGAGGGTATGCATGCTCGGGACAGCGAGGAGAGGGAGGCCAAGAGGTCTCGAGAGTCGGGCCATTATTCTGGAGCCCGTGCCCCAGCTTCAGCTCGTCATGGTAGGGGTTATATGAGTTGCCTCGTTCATTCAGCTCTTCTAGAAGCCAGTGGTATTCCAACTCCTCCTAGACCTCAGGAGCCTTATAATGCACCTCCAGTATCTAATGTGCCTCCTGCACGGGGTGCTTCCAATGGTTAGTCCAACAGACCTGGCCCGAGCCAGTCACAGCCGCCACGTCCTCTTAGAGCTTGTTTTGAGTATGGTGACACGCGCCATATGGTGAGGGATTGCGCTAGACTTGGGAGGGGCGCACCTTCATAGACTTCTCAGCCACAGCGCGCCCCGCAAAGTTCTCAGGCTATGATCACAGCACCAGTTACTACCCCACCTACTTACCGAGATAGATGTGGAGGTCGGGGAGGTAGAGGTCACCCTCGAGGGGGAGGCCAGGCCAGATACTATGCCCTTCCTGCCCGTACTGAGGTTATCACCTCCGATTCTGTCATCACAGGTACTATCCTGGTCTGTCATAGAGATGCATCGGTTCTATTCGATCCAGGCTCCACTTATTCTTATGTGTCCTCTTATTTTGCCCCGTATTTGGACGTATCTCGGGATTCTTCGAGTTCTCCTATTTATGTTTCTACTCCCGTTGGAAATTCTCTTATTGTGGACCGCGTTTATCGGTCGTGTTTGATTGCTCTTAGTGGTTTTGAGACCAGAGCCGATTTGTTATTGCTCAGCATGGTAGACTTTGATGTTATTCTGGGCATGGATTAGTTGTCACCCCAATATGCTATTCTTGATTGTCACGCGAAAACTGTGATGCTGGCTATGCTAGGTGTACCGCGAGTAGAGTGGAGGGGTATCTTAGATCATACTTCCAGCAGAATTATTTCGTTCCTTAAGGCTCAACGTATGGTTGAGAAGGGGTGTGATGCGTATCTAGCTTATGCGAGAGATGTCAGTATTGATACCCCTACAGTTGATTCAGTCCCAGTAGTGCGGGATTTCTCCGATGTGTTTCCAGCTGATCCAGCTGACTTTCTGGGCATGCCGCCCGATAGAGATATTGATTTTGGCATTAATCTGTTGCCAGGCATTTAGCCTATTTCTATTCCTCCGTACCGTATGGCTCCTCCTGAGTTGAAGGAGTTGAAGGAGCAGTTACAGGAATTACTTGATAAGGGTTTCATTCGGCCCATTGTATCACCTTGGGGTGCTCCTGTATTATTTGTGAAGAAGAATGATGGTTCTATGCGTATCTGTATTGATTATCGCCAGTTGAACAAGGTTACAGTGAAGAACCGTTATCCTTTGCCTCGTATTGATGACCTGTTTGATCAGCTACAGGGTGCTTGTGTGTTTTCTAAGATTGGCTTGCGTTCAGGCTATCATCAGTTGAAGATTCGGGAGCCAGATATCCCGAATACTGCCTTCAGGACTCGGTATGGTCATTACGAGTTCCTTGTTATGTCATCTGGGATGATCAATGCCCGAGCAACCATTATGCATTTGATGCACAGTGTATTCTAGCCATATCTTGACTCATCCGTCATTGTCTTTATTGATGACATTCTGGTATATTCCCGGAGTCGGGAAGATCATGAACGGCACCTGAGAATAGTGCTTCAGACTTTGAGAGAAAAGAAGTTATATGCCAAGTTCTCGAAATGTGAGTTTTGGTTAGATTCTGTGGCATTTTGGGTCACGTGGTATCTACTGAGGGAATAAAGGTGGATCCGAAGAAAGTGGAAGCAGTGCAGAGTTGGCCTAGACCATCCTCAGCTTCAGAGATCCGCAGTTTTCTTGGCTTGGTGGGTTATAACCGTCGATTTGTTCGGGGATTTTCATCTATTGCAGCACCTATGACCAGGCTGACCCAGAAGGGTGCTCCGTTCCATCGGTCGGAAGAGTGTGAGGAGAGCTTTCAGAAGCTCAAGACAGCTTTGACTACAGCCCCAGTTTTGATATTGCCTACCGGTTCGGGGTCTTATACCCTCTATTGTGATGCCTCGAAGGTTGTGCTTGGAGCGGTATTGATGCAGGACGGTAGGGTGATTGCCTAGGCATCCAGACAGTTGAAGGTACATGAGAGGAATTATCCTGTCCATGATCTTGAGTTAGCTGCTATTGTTCACGCCTTGAAGATCTGGCGTCACTATTTGTACGGTGTACCTTGTGAGATTTATACTGATCACCAGAGTTTGTAGCATATGTTCAAGCAAAAGGACCTTAATTTGCGTTAGAGGAGGTGGTTAGAGTTGTTGAAGGACTATGATATCACTATTTTGTATCACCCGGGCAAGGCCAATATGGTGGCCGATGCTTTGAGTCGCTGGGCGGAGAGTTTGGGGAGCTTGGCTTATTTACCAGCAGCAGAGAGGCCCATGGCGATGGATGTTCAAGCCTTATCCAGTCAGTTTGTGAGATTGGATCTTTCGGAGCCTAGTCGGGTCCTTGCTTGTGTGGTTTCTCGGTCTTCCTTGTTTGATCGTATCTGGGAGCTTTAGTTTGATGACCCTCATTTGCTTGTCCTCAAGGACAAGGTTCTGCGAGGTGATGCCCGAGATATGACCATTGGTGATGATGGGGTATTGAGGATGTAGGGTTGGGTTTGTGTACCCAATGTTGATGGGCTTCGAGACTTGATTCTAGAGGAGGCCCATAGTTCGCGGTACTCCGTTAATCCGGGTGCTACAAAGATGTATCAAGATTTGAGGCAGCACTATTGGTGGAGGCGGATGAAGAAGGATATAGTTGGATTTGATCTCGGTGCCTTAATTGTCAGCAGGTAAAGTATGAGCACCAGAGACCGGGTAGATTGCTTCAGCAGATAGAGATTTCGGAGTGGAAGTGGGAGCGGATCACCATGGACTTCGTAGTTGGGCCCCCACGGACTTCGAGGAAGTTCGATGCCATTTGGCTGATTGTGGATCGGCTGACCAAGTCCATGCACTTCATTCCTGTGTGTACCACCTATTCTGAGGAGCGGTTGGCGGAGATTTACGTCCGGGAGATTGTCCGTCTGCATGGTATTCCAGTTTCTATTATTTGAGATAGAGGTACTTAGTTCATATCACGGTTCTGGAGGGTCATACAGCATGAGTTGGGCACTTGGGTGGAGTTGAGCACAACGTTTCACCACCAGATGGACGGACAGTCCGAGTGCACTATTCAGATTCTTGAGGATATGCTCCGTGCGTGTATGACGGAGTTTGGAGGTTCTTGGGATCAGTTCTTGCCACTGGCGGAGTTTGTTTACAACAACATCTATCAATCCAGCATTCAGAAGGCACCGTATGAGGCCTTGTATAGTAGGCGGTGTAGATCCCCGGTGGGTTGGTTCGAGCCGGGTGAGGCTAGATTATTGGGCACAGACTTGGTACAGGATGCTTTGGAGAAAGTCAAGGTAATTCAGGATAGACTCCGTACAGCCCAGTCCAGACAGAAGAGTTATGCGGACCGGAAGGTTCGTGATGTTTCCTATATGGTTGGAGAGCGGGTTTTGCTGCGGGTTTCGCCTATGAAGGGCGTTATGAGATTTGGGAAGAAAGGGAAATTGAGTCAGAGGTTTATTGTCCCTTTTGAGATATTGCGGCTGTCGACGCCCCCTTTTTCCTCGCGGAATCGGGTTCACGACATTCGGGAGGACAACTCTATTCCCTTGCGAGAATTGGGTTTTTGGAGCTTGAAGAGTCGCCACCTAATGATTGTAGTGCATTAGGACACTTTAAGGAAGAATTTGAGATGAAGAACCAGAGTTTGGGTAAGGGCTAGAAATTATCTCGAGGGGAAGGTGTTAGGCACCCCTCAAGATCCACTAGTGTGGTTCCCGGCCATGCTACAATTGTGACTTTGAATGCAAACAAACAAGTGAACAAGCAATCATTGCAAATACGAGAAAATTATTACAAATAAGAAGCACAAAAGGTTAAAAAAATGCTGAATTTTAGGGAAGGAGCAGTTTAGTTAAAAGTGCAAGTAGGAAGAAGTCAAGTACTTAGTGCGAACAATCTGAAAATTATGTGAAAAACAGAAGTCGAAAGTGCAACAGCTTTTTAAGATTCAGAAAATTGTTAAACTAATAAAGAGGGAGGGGGGGGGGGGTCCTAGGTTTATATATTACATGGATCATTCGCACAACACTGGTACTCAATTGTACGCATGGTGTTATCGTGTAATCATCATCTCTATGTCTACCATTTCCCACCCCGTTAAGGTATTGGAGCGCGGAATGGTATCGTTTGCCTATTGCATGCTATTACACGTCCCAAGCTATCAGTCCCGGGGCATTAGGACTTCTAATCCTAAAAGGGGAAGAAAGTGATGGGGGCCTTTATGGAGTTTAAAGGACAAAAATTCTAATCGACATTCAAAAACAAGTAACAAGTAGGGGGAATGAACAGACAAACGTAAATCAGATAACATCTAGTTTAGCATGCCTTTACACATACTGGTTATGGTCTTTAAAATTAAAAATTAAGCAGCGAGCGGACTGGTTCTATACATACGTTTAGACAGGAAGCCCACATTAGGCAACTTGGATCCAATTGTCAGACCTTAAGGTATTTTAAGCGAGTGATTTAGAAAGTACTGGTTCTAGAAAAGTAGTCTAATGCCGGAAAGTACAGACTGCAGTCAGTTTAGAAATAAGTTTTAAGAGAATCATGAGTATAAACCATAAAAGGAGTTCCAGAGTCAGAAATGCTTAAGGAAAGAGTAAACTGCAGAACTGTTTTAAAGACAATTTCAGGAAGACCAAAACTTAGTTGGAAAATGTTTAAGCGGAATATTAGAAAGAAACCATTTCAGAAGAGGTGCTGATTTGAAAACCTCAAATGTATGCTGATTCAAAAGAGTTTTCGTCAAAAGATTGAGGCTGAAAACATTAAGACATTAGAGACCAGTTAACAGATGGTTATTGCTTAAGAAGAATCGGAAGAACTTGATGCGGAATCCTATGATATCTATATCTGATTAAAAAAGGTCTGTTAAGAAGAGGTAATTATTTACTTACCCTACAGTTTGCCTAATGCATATGCATTCCCTATAGGCATGATTTCTATATGCACTGATTACATGAACGTTAAGGTCCTATAGGCAGGATTTCTAGATGACTTATATCATAATTAAACGTTAAACCCTATAGGCATGGTAAGGTGACTTGAATCAGAAACATCGAACCATCTTATGTGCAGTATTTCTAGTAGAAAAATTAAAGTCCTAAAGTCATGATATCTACCCTTTATTGATGCAAGAAAGTAAAAACCCCTCCCACACCCTTTTACTAGATTCCCCGAGTTCTATACAAGTTATTACAACCCAATGAATCAACTGAAATAATAAAAATACATCAAAAACTAACAGCTAGATCCAAGCGGTCTAATTCAATCTTAATGCCCAATAATATGTATTCAACCAACTCCAGGGTCCAGATCTCCAAAGCCTTCTCATTACCCAGGATGTTTCAAAGTTTCAAGGAACCTCAGGGATTCCAGGCATTGCTTTCACCCAGGATGCCATTATGAACAGGATGGTGCAGTGTGGAATAGCCAGCCCTCAGGCATCCAAGTTTATAGGGAGCTCAGGGGTCCCAAAGCTTGGCTTGCAAGAGAGGGGCAGAACTTATAGCTAGGAGTAAGTGCGAAGTAAAAGGGAATTAAGGGGGCCATGACAAGTGGTGGTCATACCTAGCCATAAGGCAAGCTGGCACACCCCTGACCACTTGCTAGATGAACAAGTTAGGAGCAGACCTTTTGATGGTTAGACAAAGGTCTGGATAGTGATTAGGACACTATCAGACCTAAGTCAAGGCTCAAGCACATAATAGGGAGAATGGGAAGTGGGAATTGATTGAGTCGAGGAGTTCAATGAACCCAGTTCAGGATCATAGACAGCAATATTGGGGTGCTGCTATACCCTGAACAATAAACTCACATACAAAGGGGTAAAAGGGTAAAGGGGATTCATAGAGTATCAAATTTATGACAAACAATTGATTACACACATAACTTAAATACAGAAATATAAAGGAGAGGGAAACAAATATCAACTAAATGAAATAGGCAGAATTAAACACATTGTTGTTGAGGCATGTAAACTAACTGAGACATACCAGTAGAGAAGCAAAAGAAGTGCAGAACAAAGTAAAGTAAACACAGTCCACAACAGCACAAGTATCAAAAGAGAGAGTTTTAAGTGAAATTGAATTGTGAACTCAGATGGTGTTCTGTGTTCGTGTGTGTTCAAAGAAAAGGGATGAGAGTATTTATAGCTTTGAAAACGTGTAGAGAAATAAGGTAACAAGTACAAGTCTATCACAAATATGGCATGGTCACAAATCATAATCAAATTAGTATAAGACTCTCCTTTAATTAGGGGATTCTTATTCAAACGGATACTAACAGGATTTAAATAAGGAAAGGGAGAATAAGCCTTGTAAATAGAATGGTTGTTGCCATAAGAGAAACAGTAAGGTAATACAATGGGCAATTAAGTCTAAGTACAAGGTTTGAAATTATTTTTGGAAAGATTCAGGGAGGCCAATCAAGGGAAAAGAATTAATTACCCCTTAACAGGCGAGTAAAAATCAGCATTTCACAAAGGAAAAGTTTTGAAAATTGATCACAAGTTTTGAGAATCAATCACAGAAGGAACTCAGTATATATAAATGAATGCACAAGTAATAGACACGTGAAGCCAAGTTATGGCAAAATAACAGCATATAGTAGTAACCAAAAGAAGACATTCGAAGCATGATGGTCAAGTTTCAGTGTTTTAACAATAAAGAAGAAGATCAGAAGCATGCAAAGAACTCAGAACCAAAATAGTCAAGAGAATTGAAGCATACTGCAATTTCAACTGACGAGTTGCACAAACAACTTCAAAGAAATTGAATAATCCCCAAAGAGACTAGGGTTTTCAAAAATCAATCAAATTTAGAAGAGATAAGCAGATAAACAAATAAACAGGTTCAGAACCTCGGATAAGCCCAAAATTAGGGTTTTCAACATGATAACTCAGATAAAAATAAGGCAAATCAAGCGACCATTAACAAACAGACCAAGAAACTCAAACAAAATCCCCAAGAAAATTAGGGTTTTCAACATGCTAATATAACACAAACAAAACACAGTAAAACATGTCGAGAATCAGAGAAGAGATTTGAAATAACTTGACATGAAACCCTAGTTGAAGAATAAAGAATTTCTAAAAGCAAAAATTAAGAATCTTCAAGAAAAACGCATAGAAGGTTCACACACACATAGATCCAGGACAGATCTAAAATAAATCGAAGGAACCTTAGAGATTAGGGTTTCGTAAGAAACCCAGGTGACGAGATAGGCTTTGGAAACCATTAATCTGAGCAGAGAAGTCGAAGATCGAACTCGAATAGCCATGACTGGCCGGACAAAGGTTGAAGACGACCGGAGAACAGTCATCGAACAAAGGCTTGGTCGGAACCCTTCAAGATCTGGTCATTGGACCTTTAGAAGCGAGCACACAGAAGCCATGAGACGCTAGTATAGGCCTCCGATGAGCCTGAGAAGCCATAGATTAAGGTTTCGAGGAGAGGCGGCGGCTAGGGTTTGGGGTAAGTTGAGAGAGAGTTGAGAGAGGAGAGGATTCAGAGGCGGCGGTCGAGAAAAAATGAGGTAGGGTTTTAGGGTCTTTTGAATTAAAAAAGGAAAGGGAAGAGGAGAGTCGTTGATCTAAAGGATCAACGGCTGGGATTAAACGGGTTAAATGGGGAACGGGTTTGGGTATGATAGAAAGGGTATGGGTCGGATAGACGTGTTAATTGGGCTGGGTAATTGGGTTTTTAAATTGGGGCTGAGATGGAGTGCCAAATTGGCTAAAATTGAAATGCAATAAGGCCAAATTGTAAATAGCCAATTTTCCCCTTTTAATTTTTATAAAAATGGTAATACTGACTTTAAAAACAAATTAAACGTACTGGATAAATAAGTACTATATAAATATTAATAAAAAAAATGCTGGGACTAATTATATAAACGTAAAATGTCATAAATCACAAGATGGGCTATAATTGCAATTACATGCAATTTAGCTTTAAAATATCGAACAAATTTGTAAAAAATATGCGAAAATTACTTTAATTATATTTAGGTGTAAATGTGAAAATAAAATGAATTATTCACCAAAATGATAATTTTGGAAATAATTATTGGATTTTGTTGTGTAAAAAATAGGCGATAAATTGGTTTTAAAATCATCAAAAAAATGTCAAAACTCTTGGATGTGCTTATATATACACCAATATGCTATTTTAAAATATTTAGGTATAAGAAATACTTAGGGAAAAATTGGGTATCAACAGCGGCATGTTGGTGAGGTTGCTTATGAGCTTGCCTTACCTCCCAGCTTGGCAGGAGTTCATCCGGTGTTTCATGTTTCGATGCTCCGGAGGTACTACAGTGATCCGTCTCACGTGTTGGATTTCATTTCAGTCCAGTTGGACAAGGATCTATCTTATGTTGAGGAGCCAGTGGCTATATTAGACAGGTAGGTTCGAAAGCTGAGGTCAAAGAACATTGCATCAGTGAATGAATGACCACCCTGGTCCGTTGTGTCAAGAGGTTTGATAGACTTCTTGATCAAAAGCGGAATTCGGAAGATTTTAGAGTTCTTAGGCTTGAATCCATGGTTAATTCGATGTTTCGATGTTGTTTTAGGTGTTTTGAGGAATGGTACAAGTTTCGAAGGTGGTATATGACTTGCTCGTGCCTTTGGTTGAGGTCCCGGGGGCCTCGGGGTGATTTCGGGTGGTTAACGGGCGATTTTGAGTTGAGTTGATTATTCTTGTGTTGTTGCTGCGTGTTTACATTGGGACTATGGGCGGTTCCCGGTAGATCCCCCTTGTCTGTTTATTTGGGAATACAGATGTGGTATTTCGGTAGATCCCCTGCACAGTGATATGGACTACGGGACAGCACCCGGGAGATCCACTGATTATTTACTATTGGGACTAAGGATGTGGTATTCCGGTAGATCCCCCTGCACAGTGATATGGACTACGAGACAGCACCCGGGAGATCCACTGATTATTTACTTTTGGGGCTACAGGATGGGATCTTGGTAGACTCCCGGTTATTATCTCTAAGTTGAGTTGTATACCTTCTGTGATTATTTGCCTTGGTTATGGTTGTTGTTTCTCTCATTATCTGTATTTCTTCACTACTGCTCTTCTTTCTTATATATTATTGTATATGACCGGTAGGGCCCTGACCTTCCTCGTCACTACTCGACAAGGTTAGGCTTGGAACTTACTGGGTACCGTTGTGGTGTACTCATGCCCTTTCCTGCACATAATATATAAAGACATCAGTATCTATTCAGTAAGACATGGTGTCTAGCTAATGGAGTAGCGCTCGTGATGTTGTGGCAACTCAGTATAGTCGTGTGGTGGAGGATAAGACATATGCATCTATGAAGAGGGTGGAAAAGAGGGAGTATTATTATCTACCCTCCTCTTTCCCTTCTGTCACGACCCAGAATCCACTAAGGGTCGTGATGGCGTCAGACACCACTGTCAGGAAAGCCAACACCAATTTACTTGAAATTTCTTGTTTTAACATTTTCGAAATCGTTCCTTTTCGTACATTAAACAATAAGCAATAAGTTTTTACTGAATAGATACTGATGTCTTTAACAAACTCATTATTAAACAATCCTATAATCATCCCAGAACCCGGTGTCACAAGTGCATGAGCTATATCTAGGAAACAAAATAATACAACAACTGTCCAGGAATACAAATAGGGCGGATAATAAATATGAGAATATGAAAGAGACTCTGCTGGCTGCGGGTCGTCTCGAGAAGTGCAGCTCACCTAAGTCTCCGTATCAACCATGCTGCTATGCCCACTAGGCCGCTAGAGATGCAGGTGCCTGTGTAATAATAATGCACATCAAGTGTAGCATGAGTACGAAAACAGCGTGTACTCAGTAAGTATCCCGCCTAATCTCGAAGAAGTAGAGACGAGAGGTCGGCTTCGACACTTACTAGTGGTCCAATGATGATACATCAATAATATAACAAGTTGAGGGTTTATATAAACATGAATGTAATTCAATAGAGTGAAGCAATTAAACAATTCTTTCTTTTATATGAACATTTCCAATTTCCTTTTTCATCATTTATATATATATTCTCGAGACGAGAAGAAGCAATATCAACTTCAGTAAATTACAAGGCAAGCAATACAAGCATGCGCAAATCATGCCGAGTGAAAAATGTGTGAAAATGAGCCAAAACTGGTTCTTTAACTTACAAGAGGTGGGATTAACTTAACTCATGATTGATGATGAAATCCCTCTCTTCAATGGCTCCAAAATCGCCCAACCAAAGTGAAAAATGTGTGAAAATGAGCCAAAACTGGTTCTTTAAAGAAAACACTGCCCAGCCCGACCTCCCGCACCTACGGCCACTTGACCGCTTCTGCGGTTACGCAGGTGCGGTTCCAATACCGCTTCTGCGTTCCTTTCCCCCTTCTGTGGTCAGCTCCCTCGCTTCTGCGCTTTCGCTGATGCGGCCAATGCCCCGCATATGCGGTCCTTCCCTTGGCTACCCCATTCTCGCACCTGCAACTCCCATGCCGCTTCTGCAGCTCAGCACCTGCGGCCACAACCCCGCAGGTGCGGTTACACCAGATATCAGCTGTCTTAGTTTTTCTTCAAATTCAAAGTTCGATCCGCTAACCACCCGAAATCCACCCGGGGACCTCGTCCAATCACACCAACCAGTCTCATAACACCTTACGAACTTGCTCGAGGCATCAAATCACATCACACAAAATCGAAATCATGAATCGCACCACAATTCGAACTTTATGAACCTTAGAACTTCAAACTTCTGCATTCGATGCTGAAACCTATCAAATCACGTCGGATTGACCTCAAATTTTGCACACAAGTCATATTCGACATTACGGACCTACTCCAACTTCCGGAATCGGAATCCGACCCCGATATCAAAAAGTCCACTTCCGTCAAACTCCTAAAAAATCTTCAAATTTCTATCTTTAGTCAAATGACTCCAAAATGACCCACGGACATCTGAATTCACTTCCGATCGCACTCCCAACACCAGAATCACCATATAGAGCTATTCCCAGACTCGGAATCCCAATCAGACATTGATAACACTGAAATGCACTTCAACCCAAACTTATGAAATTCTTCCAAAATGCTAACTTCCACAATAGGTGCTGAAACGTTGTCGGGTCTTCCAAAACTTGATCCGGACATACGCCCAAGTCCGAAATCATCATACGAGCCAGTTGGAACCTTCGAATCCCGATTCCGAGGTCATTTACTCAAAAATCCAATGTTAGTCAATTCTTTCAACTTAAAGCTTCCGAAATGAGAATTCTCTTTCCAAATCAACTCCGAACTTCCCGAAATTCAATTCCGACCATGCGTACAAGTCATACGAACTGAAGCTGCTCATGGCCTCAATATGCTGAACGACGTGCTAGAGCTCAAAACGACCGGTCAGGCCGTTACATTCTCTCCCACTTAAACATATGTTCGTCCTCGAACGTGCTGAGAACTGCACCGAAGTTGTCCGAAATCACTGTTTAACACCTTGAGCACCTACCTGTTCTACCACAACTCAGTTGAGCACATTAACTCGATCAAATCTGAAGATATTCTCTTTTATTCGAACAATTAAGCTTAGAACCCAATTCCAACATCCATAATTCTCCGTCAGGCCTGCTTCCAATATATGAATACAATAGAAATCACTACACGAGGTACCAGAACATGACTGCATACCTTTGCTGAATTCTCACCATGCACCACATCTTTCACAGGACCATAATAACATCCTCTGATCATAATAACCAACATTCCCCGAATCTGATGCTCACAACGCACCTCATGATATATATAAGTCTCGTTCCAACTCTCGCAATACCGCCACGACAGAAGAGACGTGTAGAAATCCATAACCAACTGCCAAGTCAACAAATCATTGAGGCTACACTCCTGATAAGAACATTACCTCATTCTGAACCAAATAATGATCTTTGCTCTTTAATATACTTCATACAATCTGATCATAGTGATCCTAGATCCAATAACATTGTCTCGCCCATTACAAACTGTTCAGGCAACAAGCCACCCCAGGCATGACCAAAAATCTCATATGACGCCACAACGTGCCAATAGGCTAGCAACTCGAACGTGATACATAAGAAAGACGAACTCTGGAAGGGACTACTGAAATCATGCAACTACTATGAACTTTCCTCAAAAAATGGGAAACAAAACACACAGAATAGAATATAAGGGACTGTAATTATCATCACACTGTTGGGGCGTGCAACCCGATCAAAAGAACATACCCATGGCGGCGTGCCACTCGGTCCACACATAAAAATTCACATAAGGAGATACACGTCGAGCTAAATTGCTCATTACCACAAAATACCAAATACCGGTCACAAGCACGCTAAGTGCATAATACCATTCTTGAGGGGAAATATAGCGCCATAAGCTAACAAACTCAAGCACAACCGAGCTGCGATATATGTTCTGAAACTAAAAAGCCATCCTGCTCACATAACACCATCGCTACGTGGAACTTCAACACATAAGAAATTTACCAAGCCGTTTCGCAACTCACACGGCACAATATAGCATTACATGAAGTAGCCGACGACAAAATGACATCCAACGTCCGAATACTCCTCCACAAGGAGAGCTATGTTGAGATGAACACATTCGGCCTGATATAGAGCCCATATTCATATTTAAATCTATCCACAGACCTTAAGCCAATTCTGATCGTACCGAACTAGGCCAATAATCCTTTTTGGGTCCATAATAACCCTTTTTTCTCATAATACATAAGAACAACCACCATAACCGAAGTGATCCTCCACGGTCCACAACCTAATAAACCGAGTGCCCTCCAGGCATAAATTATCAAATTAACCATATCACCAAAATCTTCATACTTGGTTTCATTCTCCAATCAATCAAGTGACTATATGCCACACTTATACAATCTTCCCGTAGGTACGCTCCCACGATCTTCCATAACAGATAACAAGCCTGCACATCCATGCTACCGGCCGCACTAACGCTGAAAAGTGATCAAGAATCCATAACCAGGACGCAAAGCCTCTCTTACAAAATGCCAATCCCATGTGACGCTAAAGACAATGCCAGCTTACCCTAAACATTCAAATCCCTTTCATGCTCATCCGAGCTCGTGACATCCTTGTCAACACCGAAGCACAACCTTGATCCTCACTTTCAAATTCCATACAGCTCACTGCACCTAACAAGCCAGCATGCGATAGTACAAGAATTTCATCACAACTCCTAAACCACTAACATGGTAAACACTTCCTCAGATCGAAACTTTTTACTTAACTCATTCCAAGAGAACCATAGCAACACACGAGTGAATTCTCACAACCGTAGAAGGTGCAATTCTTCAAGTAGTGGTCTAAGCCACCATAGCCCTTTCCGGGATCCGCCTACACATAGCAGGCCATAATACTAGAATACTTCCGAGTAAGTTCAATTACGACGACCGTCAAGCCTCACACGTACTATCACAAATCACTTGCATAACTTAAATCACGCTGAAGGAACTGATCACTACCACCAGTATGCCAGCTCAACCATGGCTAACCAATCCAACCTCTTCCAATTTATTCTCAATTGCCTTAGAATAATAATAACTTCATTCAACACATAATGCACTCAACCTGAGTCGACTTGTAACACAAGACCATGCTGTCTCAAATCCCATGAACCACTTCATACCTTCCTTGTGCGCATATTTGCATCTCGACTAGTATATCCATTCTGATAATTCCTTTACAAATCTGAAGTCCTTTTCTCCCTTTCCTCCCAATTGCTACACTGCAAACCAAAACATCTTAGAACATTCGGAGCCTCATATCATAAGTTGCTACGCAAGCTGGATTGTTAAACATACCGCGGGCTTGAACTCTTAGGCACCGCATTTTTAACCTTTGAATTCACTAGGACCGTATTGAGAGTCACCCACTCTGACATGGTCCCAAATATAATCAACTGCAAGGTTCTGCTAGCACATGGCCACCCTCTCAAAGAAGAACGCGGCCGAATCACCTTCCTTGCAACTCACTTCTGCATGAAGCATAATTCCTGAGTCTTCCCAAAGCCTGAACATGCATCGATGATGCCAATTGTAGAACACATTCTTCAATCCCTTTGCTCAAATTACTACTAATGTTCTCTTCCCTTAGCCGAAATAACTTACCAATACACCGATAACCCGAATCTTCACAAGAAGATAATCATACAACCCAATCGTAGGCGGTGGGACTCTCCCACTTAGCTTGAAGCCACTATTACACAACTTTGGAACCCACTAAGATTCTTTATCCCTTATTGACATGACCTTGCGCAATTAAACCGCCAGATTCCTCGAAATCCTTCCTTTAGCATTTCATGAACACTCTGAATCTCTAACAACATTCTCATATTAGACCTCTTACTAGATAGTTAATAAAATCCTTTGCCGAAGCTTTGCCAACCACCCGACCGTTGATCTTCTCATAGGAGACATCCCAAAATGTGGAGACTACGCACCGACATCTTCCAACGTTGCTGCACGGGGTACAATTACTACGACATCAATGACCCATCCCGAGCCCGTGCTCATCCAACAGCTGCACAAGTGCATTCACTCCTCGTGGACATTAACTAAATGAGCGACAATATCTTCCAATTCAAAGTTAGTAGTATCCTCCTTCATATCAAGCAGCTCCTTTCCGTCATATCAAATCTCACGCCGTTATGCTAGCCAATATATCAAATTAAGTTCTTAGACTCAATCACCGTCCACTAAAATTCCCAAATCATTTCAAACTTCCCTCAAGGTATGCAGCTATCCTGTCACTGAACCCATAGGCTTCTCTGCCACTCCCCCATTTTGGCAAACTAACTTCCTTAAGAAACTACTCGACCTCCCCTTCTTACACCATGCCTTCTAGAAGTTTAACCACAGGATGACACTTTCCACATGTCCTTCCTCATCCTTCGCGGCTCGGCTGATGCCTTAGGTCAAAATCTATCTTGGTAGCACTCGAACCAATAGACCGCTACTAACTTTTGAACCTTTCCGAATATCATCTTTCTCGAGTCGTCCGCATTAGAAATACACATTAAATCCTGAACCACCGCACCCCGTGATCTCTGACAGCCGCTTCTTCAATACTATCTTACAATATCCTGCCCCAAAGGCGAATTGTAGAAGGTCTTAACACCGACAAACTTAGTACATTCAACAAGGACAACGACACCTCATCACAGATAAAAATTCCACCCACGCTCGCAAATACCAAGCCTCGTTACTCCATCAACCCAATGCTGAACATTCTTGGCCCGATTGCCTTTCCCATACCAGGAATAAAATACCGAATCTGTAAATCATGTACTGAGCAAACCCCCCTTCAAGTCATTCACTGCCCCGACACGTAGGCAAGCACCCTACCATTATATCAATACCGCGCGACAACCTTTCATTAGCATCATGGTAACTTGTGCCTAGCCTCAGAGCTCTCACAAGTACAGCTACTGGGCTGAAACGACAGAATGTCCTCCCACAAGGCGACGACAATTGTCAAATCAACTACGCTGGGAGAAGCATCCCGTACCACCTCTGTAGTACCTTTAAAATTTCCTAATTCTTGATTTATAATAAGCGCTCCACGTGGCATAAGATTGAATAGGAAGAAAATAAAGGCATAAACCTCAAAGGAATTGGACCGCACGATGAGGAATCAAGAAGGGAAGTACTCCTAACAGCCTTGTAGCCTCCCGAAGATAAGTACATACGTCTCCGCACCGATCCGCGAGACTCTACTAGACTTGCTCATGACTCGTGAGACCTAAGGGAACCTAGTGCTCTGATACCATGTTGTCACGACCCAAAATCAAATAAGGGTTGTGATGGCGTCGGACACCACTGTCAGGAAACCAACACCAATTTACTTGAAATTTCTTGTTTTAACATTTTCGAAATCGTTCCTTTTCGTACATTAAAAAATAAGTAATAAGTTTTTACTGAATAGATACTGATGTCTTTAACAAACTCATTATTAAACAATCCCATAATCATCCCAGAACCCGGTGTCACAAGTGCATGAACTATCTTTAGGAAACAAAATAATACAACAACTGTCCGGGAATACAAATAGGACAAATAATAAATATGGGAATCTGAAAGAGACTCTGCGGGCTGCGGGTCATCTCGAGAAGGCAGCTCACCTAAGTCTCCGTATCAACCATGCTGCTACGCCCACTAGGCCGCTAGACATGCAGGTGCTTGTGCAACAAAAATGCACAGCAAGTGTAGCATGAGTATGAAAACAACGTGTACTTAACAAGTATCCCGCCTAATCTTGAAGAAGTAGAGACGGGAGGTCGACTTCGACACTTACTAGTGGTTCAATAATGATACAACAATAATATAACAAGTTGAGGGTTTACATAAACATGAATGTAATACAATAGAGTGAAGCAAGTAAACAATTCTTTCTTCTATATGAAAATTTCCAATTTCCTTTTTCATCATTTGTACATATATTCTCGAGACCGGAAGAAGCAATATCAACTTTAGTAAATTACAAGGCAAGCAATACAAGCATGCGCAAATCATGTCGAGGACTTACGACCCGATCCAACAATATTTAAACTGTGCACTGCCAGAGGTCGAATGGCGCGAACCATAGAGGCATCTATTGAATCTAACGAGGCATTCGGCCCGTTCCACAACAAATAAACACATTCAACAGTCAAATCAATCATTAATCGAGGAGAAATAATTCAGGAAAAGGCAAGTTTCTCTTTTAAAAGTCAAGTAATGATATCTAGCCCTTTAGAAGTTGATTTACTCGTTCGATATGTTTTAAGCATTTTTTTAAATTTGTCAATAAGGTTGCATTTATTACAAGTAAGCATGCTTTTGGGTCCTAGACTACCCGGACATAAGCATAATAGTAGCTACGCACGGACTCTCGTCCCCTCGTGTGTACGTAGCCCCCACAAATAGGAGCACATAGCCAATTAACTCACCTATGGGGATAATTCTCTCTTACAAGGTTAGAAAGGAGACTCACCTCACTCCGAAGTTCCATAACCGGCAATCCACGCCTTTTCGAAGACTCAATTCGATGCACAATGCTCCAAAACTAGACAATAATTACACAAATCCATTAATATATGATCAACTACTCATATTAATCAAATTTGTAACAATTCCTAACTCCGATCGAAAAGTTGACAAAATCGCCCTCGGGCTCACGTGCCCGGATTCCAAATTTTTTTCGAAGATAAACTTTACCCATAACCCCACGAACTCAAATATATAATTTACTCTTAATTTCATACCCAAAATCGTGGTCAAAATCCGAAAATACAAGTTCTAAGTCTTTCCACCAAAACCCCCAAAGTTTCTACCAATTTCCATACTTTAATCCGCAATAAAACCGTGTATTTAAGTTACAAGAGGTGTGATTAACTTACCTCATGATTGATGATGAAATCCCTCTCTTCAATGGCTCCAAAATCTCCCAACCAAAGTGAAAAACGTGTGAAAATGAGCCAAAACACATTCTTTAAAGAACACACTGCCCAGCCCGACCTCCCGCACCTGCGGCCACTTGGCCGCTTCTGCGGTTACGCAGGTGTGGTTCCAATGCCGCTTCCGCGGTCCTTTTCTGCTTCTGCGGTCAGCTCCCTCGCTTCTGTGCTTTCGCAGATGCAGCCAGTGCCCCGCATCTGCGGTCCTTCCCTTAGCTGCCCCATTCCGCACCTGCGACTACCAGGCCACTTTTGCGGCTCCGCACCTGCGGCCACAACCCCGCAGGTGCGGTTACACCAGATATCAGCTGCCTTAGTTTTTCTTCAAATTCAAAGTTCGACCCGTTAACCACCCGGAATCAACCTGGGGCCCCCGGGAACCCGTCTAATCACATCAACTAGTCTCATAACACCTTACGAACTTGCTCGAGCCCTCAAATCACATCATACAACATCGAAATCATTAATCGCACCCCAATTCAAACTTTATGAACCTTAGAACTTCAAACTTCTACATTCGATGCCGAAACCTGTCAAATCACGTCCGGTTGACCTCAAATTTTGCACACAAGTCATATTAAACATTACAGACCTACTCCAACTTCCGGAATCGGAATCCGACCCCGATATCAAACAGTCCACTTCCAGTAAAACTCCTCAAAAACCTTCAAATTTCTATCTTTAGTCAAATGACTCCAAAATGACCCACGGACCTCCGAATTCACTTCTGATCGCGCTCCCAGCACCAGAATTACCATACGGAGCTATTCCCAAACTCGGAATCCCAATCAGACATTGATAACACTAAAATGCACTTCAACCAAAACTTATGAAATTCTTCAAAAATGCTAACTTCCACAATAGGTGCTGAAACGTTCCCGGGTCATCCAAAACCCGATCCGGACATACGCCCAAGTCCAAAATCATCATATGAGCCTGCTGAAACCTTTGAATCCCAATTCCGAGGTCGTTTACTCAAAAATCCAATCTTAGTCAATTCTTTCAACTTATAGCCTCGGAAATGAGAATTCTCTTTCCAAATCAACTCCGAACTTCCCGAAATTCAATTTTGACCATGTGTACAAGTCATACTATTTGAAGTGAAGTTGCTCATGGCCTCAAACTATTGAACGACGTGCTAGAGCTCAAAACGACCGGTCGGGTCGTTACACCTTCCTAGTCTTTTCTCGACCTCGAGAATCAGTAGGGTCATTGTTACCTTGACCCTTGCCTGCCATCTGCATAATATAATACATATTTAGATTGAGACATATAAGAAACTAGCTATAAAACGAGAGTGCTTTAAAAAACCAACTTTTTAATCCTCATCGATGTATTGTTCCTCGTCGGAGAATTCTTTGTCCTCACTTGTTTGAGCTTCATCAGTTGATTCTTCGTCCTCATTTTCTATAATTGTTACTTCATTTATATCAACTTCCTCCAATATGCGTTCAGGATGTTCCAAATAATTTTCTAACTGATGGTCCACTATTTGGTGAACACTGGAGATATTATTTTGATATGCAACATCTAACACATTCTCGACATCCACCCTACCTACAGGCTTAGTTTTTATTACAACCCACCAATCGGACTTATTCCGCCGCAATGGAGAAGGGGCATAATACACTTGCCTAACGTTATATGCAATAATGAAAGGGTCATAGCGATCATACTCCCTCGTATGATTAACCTCAATTATGTTGTATTGGTTGTGTACTCTTGTACCTCTTGTTGGATTTGGGTCAAAACAACTTACATCTAAAGAGTATCAATTTATTATATGACCAACCTGTATATTCTAGTTCTATCATTTCTTTGACTACACCATAATAATCAATATCTCCAACTTGGTTGCCATCGCCACCTTGAACCCACACCCTGCTATTGTTGCTATTTTTATTTTTAGAGCAATCCTCTGTATGGAACTTATAACCATTCACTATGTACTTAGACATTGTTGTGACCTGAAGCCCAGGTCCCCAAGATATATCTTTCAAAAATTGATTTACATCATTATTTGGATTATTTACCTACATAGTGTTTAAAAAATTCATAAGTTAGCATAACTTACAAACATTATTTACCTACATAGTATTAGAACATTATCAGGATAAACTTACAAACTGTTTGAACCACGTATCAAATCTCTTATATACAGCATCATGTCCAAATTGACCCAAAGAGTGACTGTGACACATCAAATATTTTTAGTAGTTGCATCAATATGTAATCACAGTAAATTTTATTTTGATAACTAATAAATCAATACTTACTTGAGAAAATGTACAACTTCGGGACAATTTAGCAACACATGAAGTGTAGCTAACTTGTACTCCATATCACTCAAACTTCTCTTTCTAACATCCTTAGAACATCGTTCTGGTTGATTGAATATGGACATTGGTGGATATAATGGATCATTCACATATTCGACTGTGTGCCTTTTGGGCCTATTCCTAGAACATGGCACGTTACTCTCAAAATAATAAGAACAAAAATTTGCAGTTTCCTTTACAAGATAGGCTTCGCATATAGATCCTTCAATCCTATTCCTCTGCTTAACAAATTATTTACATGTGCTAATTGTCCTACATAATGTCATCTCAGCCGAGAACATTCAAATAAAATAGAATATTACATCAAACTTATAATATTACCTCTCAAATGGATACATCCATCAACATCGAACAGGCCCTCCAAGTCGTGCCTCGTGTACAAGGTAGATTAGAAGGTGTTCCATCACATCAAAGAAACCACATGGAAATATTTTTTCCATCTTACTAGAAGATACACGAATGTTCTGATCCATCCAGAGTAGTTTTCTTCCCTTAATGTGGTAGAACACAAGTATTTGAAAAACAAACTAATCTATGTGATGGGTTTCCAGATTCTTTCAGGCAAACCACAAAATGCAATAGGCACCAAGGTCTCCATGAAAATATGACAGTCATGACTTTTCAAATGGCTCAAATTCCCTACCTTCATATCTAAATTTTTTCCAAGATTCGACGCATAACCCTGAGGGATCTTTAATTTCGTAACCCAATCACAAATTTGTCGACATACCTCCAAAGTGAATGTGTAACTTGATTTGGGCTTGAACACCTTACCATTGTTTGCTGTCTGCAAGTATAATTCAGGCCATCTGCAATATTCTTGTAAGTCCATTATAGCCTTCGGGTTATCTTTTGTCTTACCTTTAACATCCATCATTGTGTTGAACAAATTGTCAAAATAATTCTTCTCAATATGCATGACATCAAGGTTATGTCGGAGAAGATTATCCTTCAAATAAGGAAACTTCCAAAATATACTCTATTTCGTCCAATTATGAGTACACCATATCCGAGGAATCTATAAGGTGGAGCCTCAGTAACTTTACTGAAGTTCTTGACCCTCTCCCAAATTTCCTCACCTGAAAGTATCGGAGGTAGAGAATCATATTCCATTTTATTCTTTTTGAATGCATTTCTCATCCTTCTAAACTCATGATCACGAGGCAAGAATTGACGGTGACAATCAAACCATGATTGCTTTCGTCCATGTTTCAAAGTGAACACTTTACTATTTTCCATGCAGTAAGGACAAGCTAGCTTCCCAGCAGTCATCCACCCAGACAATATTCCATACGCTAGAAAATCGTTAATAGTCCACATTAAATTAGCACGCAAATTGAAATTCTGCTAGGTTGATATGTCATATATTTCAACACCATCATACCACAACTGTTTTAGCTCATCAATCAAAGGTTGAAAATATACATCAATAAAACTTTTCAGATTACGTGGACCAGGGATAATACAATTTAAGAATATATATGGACTAGTCATACACAACTCAGGTGGTAGATTATAAGGTGTAAGAAAGGCACGCCAACATGAATATGGTGTCGCAGATATAGAAAAAGGCGTGAAGCCATCTGCACACAAACATAACCGAATGTTCCTTGGTTCACTAGCAAAATCTGGATATGTCCTATCAAATTGCTTCCAAGCTTCTCCATCTGAAGGATGACACATAACGCCAGGTGGTCTTCTATTTTCAAAGTGCTATCTCATATGATGAGCAAAACTCATCGACGCATATATCCTCTTTAACCTAGGTATAAGAGGTAAATAATGCATTGCCTTGACAGTGACCATATTCCCGCTGGAAAGCCTCTTAAAATGAGGCTTTTCGCAAAATTTACAACTATGTAAAGTTGCATCATCTTTTATAATATAACATGCAACCATCTTCACAACAATCAATTCTCATTGACGAAAGTCCTAACTTAGAAACCAATCTCTTTGCCTTATAGAATTCACCAGGTAAGTTGATATTAGGGTCAACTAGTTCACTCATAAGGTCAATGAAAGAGTCCATGGCTGCTTCAGAAATATTCCAATCAGATTTGATACTTAGTAATCTAACTGCAACAGACAGCTCAGAGTGCGGACTTCCGTCACGTAGTGGACGACTAGCTTCCTCTAACTGTTCATAAAAATATTTTGCGTCATCATTAGGAGTTTGTTCAACATTTTCATTGGGCTCACCCCTGAAGTGCATCCCAAAAGCATCCGCAACCATATCCTGAATTCTAGAATCAAGATTTCTATTCTCCACTGACCAACTACTTTCACCAACAACCATGTTATCAAATATCCCACGGCTACCATCGATCTCTCCATGATTAGTCCACACAAAGTAATTCTCTATAAACCCTTTCCTATAAAGATGAAGCTTAACTTCCTTCGGGTTTTTTAAACTTCATACAATCGCACCTGACACAAGGGCACCTAATTACTCCTTCACTTTGGTATGGTGGAAGTGACATTGCATTTCTAATAAAGTCATAAACCCCTTCTACAAAATCCTCCCGCAATCCCCGCCGAGTAGGATAATTCCTATTGTACATCCAAGTACGATGTTCCATCTATACAAATAAAACAAGAACAAATCAATTTATTTCTACAATTATAAATTAATTAAATCTTTTTTAGTTAATTCAAGATAATTATTTTTTCCTAATTACACCAAAAATTAAATTACATTAAATATAATTAATTATAAACTAAAAGTTTAATTTATATCCTAAAAAGTTCAATTCATATCCAAAAGGTTCAATTTATATCCTAAAAGTTCAATTCACAAGAACAAATCCTAAAACCTAAAAGTTCGATTCATATCCTACGAGTTTAAACATAAATTGAAAGTTCAATTTATATCCTATTCAACCGATACTCAAAAGGTTCAGTTTATATCCTACAAACTCAATTCATATCCTAAAAGTTCAATTCACAAGAACAAAACCTAAAAACTAAAAGTTCAGTTCATATCCTACGAGTTTAAACATAAACTAAAAGTTCAATTCATATCTTACGAGTTTAATCATAAACTAAAAGTTGAATTTATATCTGAAAAGTTCAACCCATACCTTAAAAGTTCGATTCACAAGAACAAATCATAAACCCTACATTCTAACTAAACTATTCAAGACAATACAAAGTTAATAATTCAATTCTAACTAAATTATTCAAGACAATACAAACTCAAACATTCAATTTATACCATATGTAATCAATTCAATTAAAACAAGACCTAAACCCTAGATTTCTATAAAATACAATGTTAAATAATCAATTGAAAATAATTCATAGCTAATTAACTAAACATTAGATTTATACACAAAAGAAATAAATTGTAATTCAAACCTAGAATTTTAGGAGGTGGAGAAGGAGAGGAGCGGCAGTGGTAGTGGCAGCAGCGACGGCGACAACTGTGCAGTGGCGACTCAGGGTGGGGAATGTGATTTGTGTGAGGGAAATAGAGAAGGAGAGGGGAAGGTATTGAGTGAGGAGTTAAGAGAATTTTGAGAAGAGAGGTATGAAATAATCGGGGGAATCCCGTATGTTTTCAGACATACCGCCCATAGTTGGTCGGTAATTTTGGTCGGTACAGTAAGTGTTGACCGTTTGACCAAAAACCGACTAACTTTGGTCAGTTATTTTTAAAAAAAACTAAATTGTTTTTTTTATTTCTTAAAATATTATAAGCTATAACAAATTATTATAAACTATAAGCATTTATTTCATTTAACTATACAATTATTATAAATAATTATAAACTATAAGCATAATCTTTAGAAATAATTATATTAACTAGGTAATTACTTTTAATACCTTATAATAGTGTGACGACCCGGCTGGTCGTCTTATGAATTTACGCCCCGATCCCCCATTAACTGCTTTCCCTAAGTTCATTTCTGCTATTTTCGTTTGCCGGGACGTTCGGTGTTGAGTTTCGGGGAGCTTTGGGAAACTTAGTCCCTAAATGAGAGCTTAAGTATTGAAAAGTGGTCCGTAGTCGGAACAGTGTGAAGACGACCTCGGAATGGAAATCTGATGGTTCCGTTAGCTCCGTTAGGTGATTTCGGGGTTGGGAGCGTGTTCGGAATGTATTTTGGAAGTCCGTAGCTCATTTAGGCTTGAAATGCCGAAGTTTGAATTTCATAAGTTTCCGGTCCGATAGTGAGCTTTTGATCCGAGGGTCGGATTGGAATTCCGGAAGTTACACCAGTTCCGTCATATCATTTGGGATGTGTGTGCAAAATTTCACGTCACTCGGACGAGGTTCGGGTAGGTTTTTGATCGAAAGCGTATTTTGTTGGAATTTGAAGTTCTTAGGCTTGAATCTTTGAATAATTCGGGTTTCCAGCGTTTTTTTAGGTGTTTTTAAGATTGGTACAAGTTTGAATAAGGTATTAGGTGGTATTGGTGCTTTTGGTTGAGGTCCTGGGGGCCTCGGGATGATTTCGGGTGGTTAACGGAAGAATTTTGGAAGTTGAGAGGTAGCAATTCTGCTGCTTCTGGTATCTTTTCACTTCTGCGGCTTGGGAACTGCAGAAGCGGAGCTGCAGAAGCGGCCTTGGTCATCGCAGAAGCGAAATTTGGACTCCACAGATTTTCCGCAGGTGCGGAAGGTTTGACCGCAGATGCGGTTCGCACCTGCGAGATTTGTACCACAGAAGCGGAACCTGGCCCATTAAGTGAAAACCGCAGAAGCGGCTTGGTTTCCGCAGAAGTGGGACCGTAGAAGCGGTCCCTTGTCCGCAGAAGCGGAAATACCTGTTCAGAAAAGGGAATTTCGAGGGTTGAGTTTCAAAAGTTGGAAAAATCAATTGAGAGCTCGGGAGAGGGCGATTTTGAGTGGGTTTTGATGTGAAGATCATTGGGTAACGGTTTCTTAATCCCTTCTAGTTATATTTCATCATTTTGTAGTTAAATCCATCATTAAAATTCGAATTTGGGATTAATATTTGAAGAATTTGGTTAAAACTTCTTAGGCCAAACTATTGGGTTTTTAGTGAGCATTTGACCTTCGATTTGGGAGATTTTTATATGGTTAGACTCGTGAGAGTACGAGAGTTCTGAAAATATGAAAATTATTCGATTCCGAGGCATTTGCCTGAAGGGCATTTTGGTCATTTCACCTAATTTCACGTCGTAGCTTTGAATTTAATAGCAAAACCAGGTGTTTGCGATGTTATTTACAATGTGTAATTGAATTGAATAGATTTGGGCCATTTGGAGTCGGATACTCGTGGCAAGAGCGTGGTTTTTAGTTGATATTGAGCCGGTTCAAGGTAAGTGGCTTGTCTAACCTTGTGTAGGGGACCTTTCCCCTTAGCACATGATCTTTGAATATTTGAATGCCTCGTACGTGAGGTGATGAGCGCGTAGTTGAGCTAATTATTGTAAACCCGTTTCTACTTGAAGTATTTAAATTGCAATTTCATGTTTACTTGTTCATTTTAGACTGTATGTTTATACCTGTGCTAGTTTAGAGACGCATGTTTAGCTGGCTTACTTGCTTATTTGTTTAGTTGTACTATTTGTACTCTGTGAAGCATGTTAGGCTAGAATTTACTATTACTTGTCCTGATTTTTGCATTTATTCTGAGATTATGGGTTGTTGTTGTTGTGTGTTTAATTTGGGACTACGGGACGGCTTCCCGGGAGATCCCCTGTACTTGAGATATTCTGGACTGAGGGTGCGGGATACCAAGAGATCCCTGGCACATGTGTTTCTATATATATTGGGATACCAAGAGATCCCCGGCTTACTTATTGTGGATACCCAGAGATCCTCGGGATACCAAGAGATCCCCGACTTACTTATTGAGGATACCCAGAGATCCTCGGGATACCAAGAGATCCCCGACTTACTTATTGAGGATACCAAGAGATCCTCGGGATACCAAGAGATCCCCCGGCTATTATTCCTTGTTGAGGGCAGTTTTCCTTGTATTGTTACCTTTGCTTTCTATTACTGTTCTTCCTTATTTACCTGGTTTAGATTCTCGATTTAGACTTTATTTAAACTGCTTTCGTTATCTCATTATTTATTATGTTTTATCTTAGTAGGGCGTTGACCTTCCTCGTCACTACCCAACCGAGGTTAGGCTTGACACTTACTGAGTACCGCTGTGGTGTACTCATGCCTCTTCTGCACATGTTTTTCATGTGCAGATCCAGGTACTTCCTCCCAGGCGTATCATCCTCGTGGTGGAGAGTCCTAGCTGAAACTTGAGGTATATCTGCTACGTCCGCAGACCAGGAGTCTCTACTCTATTCTGGCTTTAGCAGATAGTTCCTTTCTTTCCTTTCATGTTGTTTAGACATTCTGGTGTAGAGCCGATTACTACATTCTATTAGCCTGTGTTTCCCGTGAGTTTCCGGGTTTTGGGATTTAGTTGTAGGCTTCCGCATATTTTTGAGTTGTATAGGCCAAGTGGCCTTATATACAGTTCTTATTTTCGTATGTTCAGTTTTAATTAATTATTCCGCAAATGCTAATTTGTTATTCCGCACTGTTAGGCTTACCTAGTTGTAGGAATTAGGTGCCATCACGACATGTTCATGGAGGGTGAACTGGGGTCGTGACAAGTTGGTATCAGAGCTCTAGGTTCATAGGAGTCACGGAACATAGGCCGGTTTATTAGAGTCTCGCTGATCGGTACGGAGACGTCTGTACTTATCTACGAGAGGCTATGTAACCGTTACGAAAATTTCACTTCATTTGATTCCCTGTCGTGCGAGATTTTTGACATCACAATCCTAAACTTCTGCCTTCTATTCTCTCACAGATGNATATTTTGTTTTTAATATTCATTGATACATCTAAGTAAGTTACAAGTCGATGAATTGATTTACAAATAGATATATTTGATGATAAATTATATATACTAATTAGGATCTTCACAAGTGATCTATCCCTAAAAGAACCCGACCCTGTGGTCCTAGCGTTTCGTGTTCTTATATATATACGGCTATACACACACACACACACACACACACACACACACACACACACACACACACACTTTATTGTAATACTTTAACTATATATATAGCATGTTATGGTATATGTTAGTGTATTCATTATTTGTATTACAAAGGTGTTAACGGATTACATTTATATTATTTAGATAGTAAATATTAATGTGATTCTAATTAAAAGTTTGACTATGTTTGACCTATTAATTTAACTCGTTTACTTAATACTAATGCTTTAGGACTAAAACAAAGATGAGAAATAAAAAAAGTAACGAAAGATATTAGATATTAAAAGTGTATAACAATTGAAGCTCAAAATAATTAGAAATATTTAAAAACTTGTCATAATAATTGAAAAGGAGTTTTTTTTGGTCGAAAAGATGTAGTTATGTTATAGATATTAAATAGTTACAGGAAACCGGTTTAGAAGATGCATAAGTGGCATCATAGGCACTAAGCTAGAGTTTACTACAAAGTCCCCCGTATCGGAACCATTACTAGTAAGAGTCATAGAACTAAATAAAACATTACTATTAATACTAGGTAGAGCACTACTATTACACAAGGTAGTTGTAGCAGAGAGCGGTTGTGTTGAAATACTTGAGTTAGTTACATTGATAAAATCTGTTATTTCAGAATCTCTAAAACTAAAAACAGATAATTTAGACACTTCTAATTTTAAAAATAGGAGTACAAGAATATCTTAGGAAAATTTAATAAATATTGACATACCTAAGATTTATAATTAAAAAAAAACTTGAGGCAATATTGCTATTTCGCTAATAGAATTGACATGGAAATCAATAATCTTTCTCTACATTTTGATTTATTAATAAAAATGTCATGAAACACATTGCTATAACCTTAGTGTGGAAAATATAAAACTCTGATGAAATATTTTAATGAAGCAATAACACCTAACAATTAAATATATCATGAAAAAGATCATATAATACTGAAGTAATTATTAACTAATGGGGTTTGTCTAGTGGCATAAGGAATCCTCTTGAAAATGCTTGAGATCCTTGTACGAATTTAATGCCTAAATAGAAAGCTCCAGTAGTCTATTGACCGTCTATGTCAAATAAACTTAATTCTGGTAAAATTAATTTTTTCACATTTTCTTTGTTCAAATTCTTCTGAAAACATCTCTGTGAGTAAAAAAAAAAAAACTTTCTTGCTGATCTTAAAAAGAGTTATTGTTTACCTCGAAAATATGAGTAAAAATTAAATTTGATGTGTGGTTTTAAAGATACGTGATTTAATTTAATACCAATTAATAATCAAGAAGTATGAAGTAGAAATGATAGGAATAAGTGAATCAAACCAGTGTTGTTTAGCAGTATCGACCTCGAGATAGACCAAGAACAATAATATAAGAACAGTAGAGAGAAAGACAGTTCTGATGAACACTGAGCCAGAAAAAGTAAGATAGCATATTCTTCGCCAATGATTAGATGATGTTACAAATGATTGGGGTGCCCTTTATATAATAGGGAAACCCTAAATAAGGTAAATTTCTATTTACAGTAAGGAATATTATTGGTACAACTGTCTAACCACCTAGTACGGAATCGTACAATTATAATCCGCGATTTGCGCCATGATCTTGGGGACGTGGCAGGAATCTCGTTCATTCTGTTAGAAATCCATAACGGCATTGTTCCGAGGTCGAGCGTACTCGGCTTCGGTATTCCTTGTACTCCTATCTTCGGGCATTGCATTCTATCTTCGAGCTCGAGTCTGGTCCGTCGACCTCGAACTCGACCTTACCCGAACTCAGACTTAAGGCGATCTCTCGAGCCTGGGGAAATCGGGCATCCCCGAATTCGACCGTATACCCCTATGTTTCTTAGAGTATGACGACAAGAAACAGATTGAGTGCTTGATCTGTACCCCGATTTCTTATAACATCATCATGGTGACGTAAGCGACTAAGGAAACAAAAGCTAGGAAGCTGGCCTTTCCCGAGAACGACTTCGAGAACTCTAGCGAGTCCGGCGATGGAGAAGATTATGTGGGTGAAGACACTTCTGCCGATAAGGATCGCGCTGCTTAGGTTCCGTGTTCTTCGTAACTTTTCGCTTTTGAGGCTGATCTGCCCTCGCGAGGAACTCTTGATCGTGACCCATAGCCCTTGTTAATAGGTTTATACAAAACTGTTTTCCTTCCATGACTTCTGAATTTGTTACCCTTTTGTGCTGGTCAGAGCGTCTTTGCATAAAATTCCCTTTGAATATCCAAAGTTTTGAGATGGTAATGACCGATAATAAGTACTGCCCTTGACCATTTTTTATCAATGGACCCCGAATGATCGTTTGAACTTGAGTTTGAGTAGCTCTTATGTCCAACAGTCGATGAGGTAAGGTAGCCCTTGGGCTTGATGGTTGAGTGGGTATATGCTCGAACTTGAAATGAAAGATAGCCCTTGGGCTTTATAGTCGAGTGAGGATTTGCTCGAACTCGAAGTAAAGTTAGCCCTTAGGCTTTTATAGATAGTCCCCGAGTGAGAACTTGCTCGAACTCGGGTAGCCCTTGGGCTTAGTAGTCGAGTGAGTGCTTGCTCGAACTCGAAATAAAGTTAGCCCTTAGACATTATAGATAGTCCCCGAGTGAGAACTTGCTCGAACTCGCGTAGCCCTTGGGCTTAGTAGTCGAGTGAGTGCTTGCTCGAACTCGAAATAAAGTTAGCACTTAGGTTTTACAGATAGTCCTCGAGTGAGAGTTTGCTTGAATACGGGTTAAGGTATCCCTTGGGTTTTTTTATATTGGCCCTTAGGCTCTTTGGATCAGCCCTTAGGCTTTTTTGTATTGGCCCTTAGGCTCTTTGAGTTGGGCCAATTCGGCCTCTAATAACAGCTATAATTATTCCCTCTTTTCGGCTAAAAGACTTAGTGAAACTTCTTCTATGCCTTAGCATGTGTTTCTTGTACTCGTTGGGTTTTTCGAAGGTTCGACCGATCGGAACCTTATTTGTAGTTTTTTTGTGTAACAACAATCGAATACCTCTTGAGGATTTGTTGAAGGCTGATGTTATCGAAGCCTTCAAATTATTCGAAGGATGATTTTATCGAAGCCCTTTATCATTTTCTTTTGCCGAGGGTAGCCTTATTTAATCGATTTTTCAAAGTGTTTGAAGGCCTTTATTTTATGGCGGAAGTCGGACGTCTCCGAGCCGCATTATTTCGGCCGTAGCCTTTTTATATGACCGTAGTCTTTAGTATGGTTGTAGCCTTCAGGTATGTCTCTTGGACTTGTTTCCCGATAACATTTCGAACTTGTTTGAAATGTTAGTCCCCGAGTGTGATGGCCTTGGCCTGTTATATCGGGGGTGCCTCTTTGAGGTCTTATTATTTTGAACTCAGATAGCTCGAGTAAATAGTCCTCGAGTGTTCGAGACATGCTTGCACTTGGATTAAGATAGTCCTTGGGCTTTTATGATCGAGTGAAGATTTGCTCGAACTCGAAGTAAAGTTATCCCGTAGGCTTCATAGATGGTCCCCGAGTGAGAGTTTGCTCGAACTCGGGCTAAGGTAGCCCTTGGGCTTTTGTATTTGTCACGGATTTCGAATGTCTCCGATCCACATTTGTTTGGCCGTAGCCTCTTTAGTTTGAAACTTGCCCTTTGGGCTGATCTTCCGTTTCACTTCGAGCTTGCCTGAAGTGTCAATCTCCAAGTGGGGTGGCCGTGGCCCGCGAAATCAACGATTGTCTTTAAGATCTTATGGTCTCGAAATGTTAGCAGTTTCATTCCGTTCGCTTTTGGGATAGCAACCCTCAAGCATGGGTCAGTTGTTTAAATTTCTGCCACGGTCGGCCCTTTAGCCTATTTACACAATAGACCAAGAGTATAAAATATAAAAATTTTATAAGGGCAGGGGATATAGACAAGGAAAAGTACTTTTCTTGATAGATGATTATACATGCGCGCATGCTTGATGTCTAGGGCTCGAGTAGCCTATACGGGCACGGTTCATCTGACCGTTTGGCCCTTACAACACTTTCCTATCGAGGCCCGCTGTCACGAAGTGATTTCCTTGTCAGGGAGCAAACATTCAAAGGTAATTCCCTCCAGTATTCGAGGCTTACTGTAGGGAACCTCAGATACTGTTCAATTGCTTTTAATTAGTACGAACAACGGTTGCCTCGTTGAAAACCTCACCGGAAAAATCTATTTGGGACAAAAATCGGTCTAAGGGAAAAAGAGTGCAACACGTGCTTCAAGATCCAGAGCTTCGTGCCGATCCTTATCGATAGCCTGCAAGTGTTAGTAAAAAAAAATAGAAAAGATTGGACTGGGGTCTTACCTTTATTTGAACTTTGGATACTTAAAGTGATCTTCCTCGGCATCAAGCCCCCATGAATTTTGACCTCGATCATTTCTCCTCTTATTTCGTGTGAAGCTTTGCCCGGAACTGCTACCTCTATAGTCTCTGTTGTACGGTTGATACCGATCTCTATTCGACCTCGGCTCTCGATCGATATCCCTTTTGATCCTATCCATGATCCTACTAGGATAAACGGACCCCGAAGGAGTCTCTAGTTGATCGTCTCCTAATCTTCGACTGATACTGATTATGTACGTCGGTCTAAGTGACAGCCGGGTACTCAATTAAACTTTGCTTCAACTGCTGTGACACTATGGAACTTCGAGTGTTGAGACCTTGAGTGAAAGCCTGAATAGCCCAGTCATCGGTGGCCAGAGGAAAATCCATTCTCTCCGCTTGGAATCGAGACACGAATTCCCTGAGTATCTCGTTATTTTTCTGCCTTATCTTGAAAAGGCCCGACTTTTTTTTTTTGTTGCAATTTTAATGGCTTTAGCGTGTGCCTTTACAAAAGAATCTTCAAGCATAACAAACGAATCAGTAGGATTAGGGGGTAAATTATGATGCCATATTAAGGCACCATTCGATAGAGTCTCCCCGAACTTCTTCAGTAGTACAGACTCGATTACGTCGTCTTCCAAGTCGTTTCCCTTTACGGCGCATGTGTAAGAAGTAACGTGTTCATTTGGGTCAGAGGTTCCTTTGTATTTAGGTATATCGGGCATAAATAACTTCTTTGGGATGGGCTTCGGAGCCGCACTCGGAGGGAACGGCCTTTGTACGAATTTCTTGGCATCCAATCCCTTGAAACCGGAGGTTCCCCTGGTATCTGGTCAACACGAGATTTATAAGTTTCCACTTTTGTGTCGTTGTCTTCAATATTATTTTCCCCAGACTCGATCCTCTTGGGGAGCTCTTCGAGCACTCTCATAATAGTGGGATCAGTCCCCGAGCCATTTTCGTTCGACCTCTTTGGCGCCGGTTCAGCACGTCGACTGTTTTCTGGTTCAGCTATGCTCGGAGTTTTATTCTGACTCTGTAGTTGAGCGATGGCGATCTGCTGAGCTTGTAGCATCTCGATTATCACTTGGAGGCTGACTCCCCCATCTCCTATTCCTGGTGTTCCTTGGCCCCCAGATCGGGCTTCCCTGCGTACTCTTCCTCCGGGGTCTGCGCCTAAATCTGCATTTAAAGCAATGTGCGAACTAACGTCAACTGGTTCCATATCCAGAACTTCCCCAGGGTTCTTTGGTGGTACACCGACCCCTACATTTTTGTTTTCCACATGAAATCCAAGACTTTCGTTGTCATGAACAGGTGCATTCAGTGAGTTTGACATGTTTAATCCTAAGAATCAGAAAATCTTTGACAAGAAAAAGTATAAAAATAACGTGTGTAATGAGAATCAGTAATGAAATAATCACTATTATCTTTGGCCCCACGGTGGGCGCCAAACTGTTTACCTCGAATATACGAGTAACAATTAAATTTGATTTGTGGTTTTAAAGATACGTGATTTAATTCAATACCAATTAATAATCAAGAAGTATGAAGTAGAAATGACAGCAATAAGTGAATCAAACCAGTGTTGTTTAGCAGTATCGACCTCGAGCTTAGTGACCTCAAGATAGACCAAGAACAATAATATAAGAACAGTAAAGAGAAAGTCAATTCTGGTGAACAATGAGCCAGCAAAAGTAAGATAGTATATTCTTTGCCATGATTAGATGATGTTACAAATGATTGGGGTGCCCTTTATATAATAGGAAAAACCTAAATAAGGTACATTTCTATTTACAGTAAGGAATATTATTGGTACAACTGTCTAACCGCCTAGTACGCAATCGTACAATTATATTCCGCGATTCGCGCCATGATCTTGGGGATGTGGCAGGAATTTTGCTCATTCTGTTAGAAATCCATAACGGCATTGTTTCGAGGTCGAGCGTACTCGGCTTCGGTATTCCTTATACTCCTATCATCGGGCATTGCATTCTGTCTTCGAGCTCGAATCTGGTCCGACGACCTCGAACTCGACCTTACCCGAACTTGGACATGAGGCGATCCCTCGAGCCTGGGAAAATCGGGCATCCCCGAATTCGACCATATACAGTTATAATGCGTAGGTCTCTTTAGTTTTTATCTTAAACCATTAATTGAGCTTCAAATGGAATTCAATCAATATTATGCCGTGATACAACCACCGTAATACCAATTCAAATGGTGGAAACTCGTTTATTTAATGTGATATTATAATTTTTTGAAAAATAAATTGAAACTTTGTCAATATTTAGATTACAAAAATAACTTTAGCTTTTCTTTCATGTTGAATTTTAGTATCTTAAAACTGATTAGTGGACGAAGAATTGCTTGATGTTTTGCCTAAAGAATAAGTGTTTGAAGAACTTATTCCCCAAAACAATAATGTACTTAAATTTGTAAAATAAGCAAGGACTCTTTCATCTGGAACCAAAAACCAGAAGCATTATTTGTTTAGAACTCTATGTTTGATCGTGCTATGTCTTTTTTTATTTACTAAAATAACCAATAAATTATTGGTTGAATTAGATTAAAAGAGGGGATAAAGATCGGTCAATATTTTAGGGATATTTTTGTCGTTCAACATTTAGCATTCAACATTTTTGCTTTTATAATATATATATATATATATATATATATATATATATATATATATATATATATATATATATATATATATATATATATATATATATATATATATANGACTAATCGATATAGGTCGAGACGTTTTGTTTTTACTATTAATAGATATAGGTCAAACGTTTTGTTTTTAATATTCAACGATGCATCTAAGTAAGTTATAAGTCGATGAATCAATGTACAAATAGATATATTTGATGATAAATTATATATACTAATTAGGATCTTCACAGATCTATCCCTGAAAGAACCCGACCCTGTGGCCACAGGGTCGGGTTCTTTCAGTGATAGACCTGTGAAGATCCTAATTAGTAGATATAATTTAAAATCAAATATTATTTAGATAGTAAATATAAAAGTAACTCAAAATTTTGACCAATGTTGACCACATAATTCACCAACTTTGGTCGGTTATTTTTCAGAAAATAAAATATACCGACCAAAGTTGGTCGGTAATGTGAAAGTTTCTTTGACTAAGCAAGTCTGACCAGCTCGGTCAACTTGTTGACCAATTACCGACCAACTTTGGTCGGTATTTTTTAAAAAAAAATGTAAAATATTTTTTTCCAGTTTCCGTCCAAGGTGGACGATTTTTGGTCGCTTTTTTTTACCGATCAACGTTGGTCGAAAAAGTTTGATCGATTTTTAGAGAATTTCTAGTAGTGGTAGGTCAATAATGGTAGTTGATGGAAGCTTCGTTAAAGCATTATACAAGGGTACCATATTGAGTACTTGCCCACATGATGTAGTTGGTGAGTTTACTGCATCAACCTTGTTATTTCTGTTTGTAGAATGTTATAGGTTCATGTATAACTGTGTATAATATTTCAAATTTGCTATTTGCATAAGATTTACTTTTTGCACAAAGTTGTATATTTTTGTATAATTGTGTATAATACTGATATAATTGACTAAATATCTTGTTTGGGTAAACAGGAAAAGTCTTTTCGCTTATATATGGAATTAGAGATTCAGACAATAATAAATCTTTAGGAATGACCCTTCGACAAGATAAAGGGCACTTTCGGTGTTAGGCCGTTACACACTTATCTTGAGAAAGAAAGACAAAGGTGCCCAAACTATACATTAGGAAATGATGGTCTTCAGAGTCATTGATTTTCTCTTGCATCATGAGATTGTTGTTTTCTCTTTTCTGTATACTGTGTTCTACATCTTTATTTAAAATATAAATATTATGAGAGACTTTCGGTGGTCTTAAGAGTCATCGATTTTCTCTTGCATCATGAGATTGTTGTTTTCTCTTTTCTGTATACTGTGTTCTACATCTTTGATTAAAATATAAATATTTATTCTTGCCTAATCTTAACTTTGGAGAGATATAAGCAAAAAAAAAAAGAGAGAGAGAAAAAACATTGGGGAGACAATATTTATTGCGGCACTAAAGTTAGTGGGGCACTAACTTGATAAAGAGCTTAATTAAATCCCATATATTAGCATGTTTTAGCGAAATGGTACATATACGGAAAGAAGATCGAAACCCACTGGAAATAAGATAATTCCACTTACAAATAATACCATGCAACATATTTTGACTTTTGTTTACCCTAGAATCCGAGTAACAATTAAACTTGTATTGTAGTTTTAAAAATATATAGTTTAATCTATTATTAATTGATAAACAAGTAATCTAACTATAAATTAAAGAGTAAGGTAAGTCAAACCAACGTATAAGCAGACCTCGACCTCGAACAATGGCAACCTCGAGTTAGGTGGATCAGAACAATAAAATAATAAGGCAAATCAGATGAATAGTAAGCAAGAAAGTGAAATATGTATATTCTCTTCTCAATGATTCATGTGTTACAAATGATAGGGATCCTCTTTATATAATGGGGGAAACCTAATTAAGGTACATTTCTAATTACAGTAGGCAATCTTTTTATACAGCTGTCTAACTGCCTAGTACAAATCCGTTCCGAAATTTACGCCGTGATCTTAGGGCCACCGCTGGAATCTCGCTCTTTCTGTTATAAAACCATAACGGTATTATCTTGAGGTTGGTCATACTCGGCCCCTGTTTAACCAAAAATAGGGATTTCGGTCAAAGCTTTATTTTAGAAGAACTCGGGTTACTGATAATCAAATATATAATGAATAAAAGAAATTGACTTCAATAAGCAGAAGAAAGCAAAATAAATCAGTATATTGCAATAGTATTTCGTGTCCTTACAAATGTTGAATCTTTCTCTTTTATAGCTATCTCGAAGCAATACGTTTTTCCTTTATCATAATAGAGTCTTTATGATAATTAATGGCATTAATGTAACGTTATAATATGTAATCATAACTGATTCATTACAAATTCCATAACGCTTTCCATAATTAATGCCTATTAATTACCAATAATACGTATTTGTACCTCTTTTGCTATTTAAGTCCATTCTTCTGATATACTTGCTGAATATCAATAGGTACGAGCTTTTATCTTTCCTCTGCCCGTTCCTGTTGAAGCTCTTGCCCTTTTACTTTTCCAATCAGTCACTTTTCTACTAGTCCACGTGTCATGATATATCACCTCATATTTAATTCTATACACGAACTCAATTTTTCCCAGTACAGATAGTCTCCCTACTTGCCATTTATTCTTCAATAGAATATTTGGGAAGTGGATCTCATTAAAGCGGGAATATTTGCCGCCATTATTTCTTCTCTAGAACTGAAGCTTCATATGTCACATCCATTTAATGTTCACGACACGTGGCATCTCCCGGTTGGTTCTGCAACTTTTCAGCACTTTTTAGGGCTTTTTTACGGCTTCATTAATTATGAAATGACAGCTTTAATCATGACGTTTCTATCATTGCGTCTTTTCCTTTGACGGTTGCTTATGAGTATTAATATAAATTTTCATCTTTGTCTTTCTCATAAAAGGTTCAGAATATTCCACTCTAGTTTTCTTCTTCCTCGTACTATTATGTCTTCTTCAAACCCTAACCCTCGGAGAGTCCCTATCATTGACAATCTTCCTCTTGTTCCTATTAGAAGTAGGAGAGGAGGAAGACTTCGCAGTTTAGGTTCTTCATCTTCTCGAGGTCCTTCTCTTCCTTCTACGAGTTTAACTCCACCTTTTACAACTAGAGGTTCTCTTTCCCAAAGGTCTTCATCTAGAAATAAAGAACCCAATGAACCTCCTCATGAACCTTTGGTTGATGAAATTGTTCCTGCTGAACTATCTTTTTACAATGATAGAGAGTCCATCAGAAACCAAGTTTCCTCTATGTCTTCATTAGATCGTTCTGACATTTACCCAACTCAGATCACTGAAGGTTTGAATTCTGTGGTTCGTAGAGATTGCCATTAGAGTCATGATTTCTCCATTATAAATCTCAACGCAAACCAAAGAATCACTTCTCACTTGACTGGGTTTTCTTTCGTATATATATATATATATATATNATATATATATATATATATATATATATATATATATATATATATATATATATATATATATATATATATATATATATATATATATATATATATATCCTTTTACATTGAATTTCAAGCCCCCTATTGACCCGGTTATCATCGAATTCTATCGTTTTTTCGATGTTTGCTTAGGACAAATTGGCCCCATCGTGTGGAGGGTCGTTGCTTGTTTTAGGCATTTGGCCAACATGGCTGGCTTGCCTTTTACTTTCTTTCATTTAATCCATCTTTATTCTCCCAAACTTTTTCTTCATGGAGTTTTTACTTTAGTTGCGAGAAGCAAGAGAGTTCTGGTCAGCCCAGAGGACGATAAAGACCGTGGCTGGTATGTCAGGTTTGTTGCTGCACCTACTGTTGGTTTAGTGGGTGAAGAAAATGTTCCGTTTCCTGAGAAGTGGAATTTTGCACGTAAGTTTTCTTTTCATAACTTTTCTATGCCTTTTTTAAAAATTTTGATGGTTGTCATTTTAACTTCTTCTTCTTTTTCAGCAACCATGGGAATTGTTGATGAGATTCCCAATTTTCGTGGTTGGGTAGGAAAGTTGTTTACTGTTGCTCCGATGGAAGGTAGATCTTGGAAAAACCTTTCTCATCGATTTGGTTGGAAAGTGAAAACTCACGGTAAGTGCTTTTTCCTTTATATCCTTCGTATTTCTATCCATTTCTTTCCTCAAAACTTACTTTGATCCTTTTTTTTATCAGGATTTCCCATTCCAGGCATAAGTGTGTAACGACCCGACTGGTCGTTTTGAGCTTTTGCACTTTGATCGCCAGTTCTCGAGCACGACTTGCTCCGTACGATGTTTTATGACTGATGTAGATCGTTGGTTTTGGTTTTCACGGAAATCGGTATGAATTTGGAAGAACAGTCTCAGTTGAAAGCTTTGAATTTGAAAGGTTTGACCAAGAGTTGACTTATTTGTATATGAGCTCGGATCGGAATTTTTATGATTTGGTTAGCTTCGTTGGGTTATTTATGACTTAGGAGCGTGATCGGAACTGGTTTTGGAGGTCCGGTGTAGAATTAGGCTTGAATTGGCAAAGTTAGTATTTTGGCGATTTCCGGTTGATAGGTGAGATTTTGATCTGAGGGTCGGAATGGAATTCTGATACTTGCTGTAGCTTTGCTAGGTGATTTGGGATGTGTGTGCAAAATTTCATGTCATTCGGAGGTGTTTTGGTCGGGTTTCTGATCAAAGGCGTGTTTTAGAAGTTTTAGAAGAACTTAGGCTTGAATCCGATGTAATTTGATGCTTTTGGTGTTGTTTGTGGTGTTTCGATGATTGGAGCAAGTTCGAATGATGTTTTAGGTTTGGTTGGCACTTTTGGTTGAGGTCCCGGGGGCCTCAGGATGATTTCGGATGGCCATCGGGATGAATTTTGGACTTGTGAGATTGCTGGTGTTTGCTGATATCTGGTATTTCCGCATTTGTGGAAAAGGGGCCGCAGATGCGGTTCCGCAGATGCGAAGACGGTCGCAGGTGCGAGTGTTGGCTATTTGGAGAAATTCCGCAGAGGCGGATGGTTTCCGCAGGTGCGGTCTCCGCATATGCGATTATTGACCGCAGAAGCGGTCCGTGTTGGTGAGGGGTGTTCCGCAGAAGCGAGATTTGACCGCAAAAGCGGTCCTGGGCATAATAGTGACATCCGCAGAAGCGGAGGAGATACCGCAGAAGCGGTGACCGCATATGCGGTAAGGTAATCGCAGATGCGAAAATGCTTGATCAGAGAAGGGTTTTAAAAAGCTCATTTTGTTCCGCGAGCTAAGGTTTATTTCCACCATTTTAGATCGACCTTGGGAGCTTTTGGACGTAAATTGAAGGGGAATTCGACTGGGTGTGATTGGAGGTGAGTTCTATGACCTAAATACATGATTTAATGGTAGAATTAACATAGAAATTTGTGGAAATTCATAAAAAAAAGGGGAAAAGCTAGGGCTTGGAATTTGGTATTTCAAAGTGGGATTTGATGGGTCATTTGGGCTCGGATTTGGGAGTTTTTGGTATGTATTGACTCGTAGCGAGATAAGGAATCTGATGATGTTAAATTTTCTGATTTTCGAAAAGTGGGCCCGGGGCTCGGGTTTTGCAAATTCTGTGAATTTCGATACTTTTCGAGTCTTTTCGATTGAGATATGTTCCCTTAGCCTATTGGAACGTATTCGTTGTGGTTTTGATCAGATTCGATGTGCGAGGAGGTCGATTCGCGAGGCAAGGGCTAGTGAGCTAGGATTTTGGCTGGCTTGAGGTGAGTAATGATTGGAAATGATATCCTGAGGGTTTGAAACCCCGGATTTGCACATCGTAGTACTATATTGAGGTGACTTGCACGCTGGATAGCGAGCGTGGGGTAGAGCACCACTGGGGATTGTGACTTGGTCTATCCGCTGATATTTTACCGCATATTTAATTGAGATATGTTTGTTATCAACATGATTTGGGCTTCTTGCTATATTTTGGGCTTCATGCCGACTACTTGAGTCTTTCGTGGATTTTTATCACTCTTTCCTCACTATTTGATATATTACTTGAACTCAGTCCTGTTGATTATACTATTTTACAAACTCAGCCACTTTAATTGAATTTTGAGACTTAAATTGATATTTTCACTGTTATTTGGGCTGAGCACTACTATTTTATTGATGCCCGAGGGGCTTATGATATTTTCTGGACTGAGGAGGCTTCCAGGCCTCGAGTGTGATGTGAGGAGGCTTTCAGGCCTCGAGTGTGATGTGAGGAGGCTTTCAGGCCTCGAGTGTGATGTGAGGAGGCTTTCAGGGCTCGAGTGTGATGTGAGGAGGCTTTCAGGCCTCGAGTGTGATGTGAGTGTGATGTGAGAAGGCTTTCAGGCCTTATGTTGATATAGCGCTTGGGCCGTAAGGGGGCCCTCCGGAGTCTGCACACCCACAGTGAGCGCGGGTACCCATGTTATATGATACTGAGCCCGAGGGACTGATACTGAGCCCGAGGGGCTGATACTGTTCTGAGTGACTGATACTGAGCCCGAGGGGCTGATACTGTTCTGAGCGATTGATATTGAGCCCGAGGGGCTGGTACTGTTTTGAGATATTGCCCGAGGGGCGAACTTTTATGTGCTCATCTTGCATATTTACTTGCCTTTTCATCTATTATACTATGGTATTTGTGCCCGAGGGGCGTATTTTCTGTGCTTATCGGCACTAACTGTTTTGAAATCATTTCGTAATTGTTGAAAAGATCATTTTCAAAAGAGATTTAAACTGAGCTAAGATATTTCCAAAGCTTTCACAGCTTCATTGTTTTTCTCAAGGATTGTACCCTGCTTCTATACAGCATGATGGTTCGCTTTACGTGATTTCTTACTGCTCAGTTATTATTTACCTTTATTACTCACTGAGTTGGAGTACTCACTTTACTCCTTGCACCTCGTGTGCAGATGCAGGTATCTATTCACCCTGTAGCGGGTTTTGGCCGATCAGAGGCAGAGTTATATGAGATAAGGAGGTGACTGTCAGTGTTCGCAGCACCATGTTTCTCTCTTTTGTTCATTATTCCGGTTTTGTATATTTTAGACCTTGTAGTGGATTCACAATCTGATAGATGCTCGTGACTTGTGACACCCCGATTAGGGCTGTGTTGGGTTGTATTTTCGCTAATTAATGCTATTAAGTCATATTTAAGCTGTTTATTTATGTTTAACTATTTTTGAAAACACGAATTGGGTTTAGTTGGCTGGCCTTGACCCCACGAGAGGCGCCATCACGATCGGGTCCGGGTTTAGGTCGTGACAAAGTGCTGAGGTCGTCGTAGTTTCCAGAGTTTCTTTGGAAAGAGCCCAAGAGATAATTTTGGGTTCTTCATCGAAAAGGAAGGCTTTTGCTGATCAAGATTCTGAAGAAGAGGAAGAACAAGATGGGGGTCCTTTGATAAATAGGCCACGAGCTAGAAGACACATTATTTCAGATGATGAAGCATCTCCCCCTCGTTCTATTCCTTTAACCGAGCCTGTTGAAGCCACCTTGGTGATTTCCGATGATGACACTCCCGCGGCTGCTCGTGATTCTGTTGATCAGATTTTTGCTCGTGGGTTTGATAGTGAAAGTTTAGGTCCAGTTTCTAATGAAGTTCCCCTTGCCTCGTTTTCCATGCCTGCCCCTGTGACATCTTCTTTACCGATTGTGACCGCTGCTGTTGCTGTTCTGCCCTAGGCTATTTTGACTCCTTCCATAGTTCCTCCTATAATTGTCCATCATACTGAGGTTGGTTCCTCAAGTGGAAGTGAAGCTATGAGGCAAGTTATCATCGAGGTTCCTGCCGATGGTAACCTTTTGAGGAAATCAGGTCGGGCTGATGTGTGGTTGAAGCCTCTGATTGGTCCAGTGAGAAATCCAAGCTTGAGAGTCACAACTCATTGACTTGGATGAATGAAATAGTGGAATCATCTTTAAAGGGATTCTTTTTCATACTATACTTCACCCTTCTTCTATTTAAGGTTCTTACTTTTTTTTCTTTTTTAGATCAATCTAGTTGGCATGGAGATGATGAAGAGAACTTCCCAAACGGAGCAATTAATGCATGATTATCAAGTTGAAGTGGACAACTGGAGAGAACAGTATGAAGGTCTTCAAATTGATATGGAAGTGTTAGAAGAGAGTAAGTGTACCTTGGAGCAGCAACTGAAAGTTTTAACTTCAGAGTTAGCAATCGAGAAGGCTTCCTCAAATCAAGCTGATAAGGACAATAATCTCCTTGAAACATCTTTCTCTGAGCAACTTTCCAAAGCCAGTGAAGAAATCAGAGGACTGAAGGCTTTGCTAAGTAAGAAAGAAGCTTATGTTGGTGAACTCGTACAAACACTTTCTCAGACCCAAGAAGATCTTCGTGAGTCTTCTAACAAGGTCATCTTTTAGAGAGTTCACTCGCTCCTCTGCAAGCTTCTTATGATTCTGCCCTGGCTGAAAATGAAAAGCTTAAAAACGAGATTGATCAATGGGAGCAAGATTACGAGATTCTTGAGGACAAGACTGCAATTGAAGTGAGTTGGGCAATTTTAAACACACGCCACGATACCCTGGTGAAAGCTAGCCAAGAGGGCTTTAGTTTGGATGCTGAGTTAGCTAAAATAAAAGAGACTATTGAAAAAACTCAGCAAGGCCAAGACTTTCCTTCTCCCATGGCTGATATTCCCGAGCACATTAAAGATGATATGGGTACGGTAAATGCTCCAACTCCTTCAAGCCATATCGAACCTTCTGTTGTTAATGACCCCGTTTCGGATCCTTCTTCAACCCCTCAGTGAAAAGTGTACGATATGTTACTTTTTTTTGAAATGTGGTTGTAACCCCCGGTCTCATTTGGGGGTTTAGTTTTTTGGAAATGATAAGTCCCCAGACCTTTTCGGGGCGCTTTTGTATAAATGACAAATAGTTTATGACTAAGTTCGTACTTAGTCTAAACTTTTTAATATTAAGAAGTTTTCTGTTTTAACTTAGTTATTTTGAGCTTCTGTTTTGCTCGTCTTTGCCTTTATACTTAAGGACTTGTTAATTAATTCGCGGGTTTATGTTTTACCCGTTTTTTGCATTTTTTGTTTCATAAAATGCTTTATTAACTTCATGGATGTTTGAATCACACATGAATTTTATAAAAGAGGGCCCTTTTATTTTCGACACTTAATGAAGAAGACGTCTCAACTTCATAATGGTGTAAATGTACGACAAAAGAAATAGGAACACACATGTTTCTTGAAGTAACTTTGATAAAGTTTTCATTTGAACTTTGTCAAGTTTAAATAACATCTTACATGTGTTTAAATAACTTCTATAACTTTTTCGTAACTGTTTTCTTTACAACAGATTTCAAAAGAGAAAATAAAATTCAAGGTTTTCCTTTATAACCTGTTTCTATACATTGCCTTTAACCTAGATATCATAAAATTTTGAAATCTATAAGGTTTTTCGACTGGCTTTGTGTTATTGGCTCGTAACTTTGCTCTGAACTTGACTCATTCGATGAGTAGACTTTGAGGCTTTGATTTGTACTTTCGACTATCTTCTTTAGTCTTCTTTGCCTTCTTTATACGTAGGGCTACGTATATTATATAGTCCCCCAAGTGTTTGAGCTTTGAAGTATGAAATCTCGAGCACTTGTTTACTCCTCTTATTCGGTCCTTTCCCTGAAAAGGAAAAAACGTACGGGACTCGGAGGTGCGATTATAGATGAAGACTGCTTAACCCGTTTGAATTTCTATCAGAATAAATTGTAACCCTAGACCGGGAATTTATGTTTTTCCACGTGTCTTGCAGGCCGTGACTCATCATTTAGTACGGGTTAGCTTTTTACCTATCATCTAAAATCATTAGTAAAATTTAAACAATTCAAACATAAGATTAGAAAACAAGGGTACCTGCCCGTGGATACTTCTTTTTCTTACAAATAGTATCTCTTCAGATGAACGGCATTCCAATGTGAAGGTAAAATCTTGCCATCCATTGTTTCCAGCTCGTATGATCATTTACCTGCGATACCATGAATCTTATAAGGCCCTTCCCAGGTTGGACTTAACTTTCTCGCATTAGCCGCTCTCGTGGATTGAAAAATCTTCTTGAGTACGAAGTCCCCAACCTTGAAATATCTTAGGCGAGCTTTCCGATTATAATATCGTTCCATAACTTGCTTTTGTGCTGCCATTCTTATTAATGCAACTTCCCTTCTTTCTTCAAGTAAATCTAAGTTTATTCGCATTTCTTCTTCATTAGATTCCTCAGTTGCTTGTGCATATCTCGTGCTTGGTTCACCTATCTCGACTGGGATCAAGGCTTCAACTCCATATACCAGTGAAAACGGTGTTTCTCCCGTACTTGTTTTTGCTGTCGTGCGGTAAGCCCATAAAACACCAGGTAACACCTATGGCCAATTGCCTTTGGATTCCTCCAATCATTTCTTCAAATTGTTAATAATGACTTTATTTGTCGATTCAGCTTGCCCATTACCCACCGGATGGTAAGGCGTTGAAGCAATCCTTTTGATTTGCCAACTTTGAAAAAATTTTGTGATCTGTGCGCCTATAAACTGTGGGCCGTTGTCACATACGATTTCCTTTGGTACGCCGAATCGGTATATGATACTTCGCCAAATGAAATCTCTGACCTCTTTTTCTCGTACCTGTTTAAAAGCACCTGCTTCTACTTAGTAAAGTAATCAGTGAGTACTAGCAAAAATCTTACCTTGCCTTTTGCTTGCGGTAGTGGGCCCACGATATCAATCCCCCACTTCATAAAAGGCCACAGTGCAATGACTGGATATAACAATTCCGCGGGTCTATGCATATTGTTACCATATCTTTGGCACTTGTCACATTTAGCTACAAAGTTTTCCGCTTCTTCTTCCATTTTGGGCCAATAATAGCCTAATCTAATCATGGTTTTCACTAAAGATCTTCCTCCCGTATGATTTCCACAATGTCCCTCTTGTATTTCTCTCATCACATAATCTGTTTGAGAAGGTCCGAGGCATCTTGCTAAAGGACCACCGAACATTTTTCGATAAAGGCTGCCTTGCTTTAAGCAGTACCGAGCAGCTTTTTTGTGAAGCGCGTGAGCCTTTTTCTTATCTTCAGGGACGGTTCCGTACTGCAAAAAAGTGACAATCTCGTTCCTCCAATCCCAAGTTAAATTATTGAAATTTACCTCATTTCTATCTTGATCGAGTACTGAATGAAATAGATGTGTTACAGAGGCATTTTCATCATTTGTTACTTCTGCCGCAGATGCAAGATTAGCTAAGGCGTCTGCCTCAACATTCTCCTCTCGTGGTATCTGCACAACCTTCCAGGTTTGGAATTGTCTAACCAGATCTCGCGCCTTCTCCAGGTATTGCTGCATTCTTGCCTCCCTTAGCTGTATAAGTCCCCAGCATTTGGTTAACTA
>NW_017673822.1:64722-90000 GCF_001879085.1 Nicotiana attenuata
CATCTCGAGAATCCACGGTCAACCAGATCATATGTAAGCCATTTCCATCTCTACCACCTGAAATTTCGTATCTTTTAACAACTCCTTCTACGAATGTTGTAAGTATACCTCCCCTTTTGTCACGACACTTGAATTGTCAAAGCCAGATAACGTATGTGCCTTAGGTACTAGCTTATCTTCGGCTTGCATCTCGTTTAATACTCTTAGCAAAATGATGGTCACGGAACTACCTGGATCAATCAAAACTCATTTCGCATTAGTATCATGTGCAAGTAGAGATATTACTAGTGCATCGTTGTGTGGAGTTAACACACCGTCCGCATCTACATCATCAAATGTAATACTCTCCTCCTCCAAAACATGTCGAGCCCGCTTCTCGTGTGTAGCTGTAACTTTTTAAATTTTCTTAGCCGCCGTATATGTCATGCCGTTAATTTCTTCGCCCCCGCTTATAACATTAACGGTCCTTTTGGGAGAAGGAGGTTTAGGGGCTCCTGCCTGTTCTTCATGTATGCTTGCTTACCTTTTTCACTAAACAGCTCGGTAAGATACCATTGCTTTAATAAATGGTCTACTTCACCTTGTAGCAATCTACAATCTGTCATTTTATGACCATGATCTCATTTCCTTTGGCCACAGCACCTTATCACCCATGCTTCTTAATACTGCTACTAACTCTGAAGTGCTGACATTAAAATTGTAACCGCCAAATCCTGCCTTCAAACTTCTTTTATCATCTCGCGTCTCTCGTGCGTTTCGATCTTTTCCAAACCTTGATGATGAACCTGACTCTCTATCTCTCGATCTATGATCATACCTTGAATTTTCCTGTTTTGAACGTGAGTCTCTTCCCGCTAGGCCCATGTAGTGTTCGTATCTATTTTTACCGGACCTTTTTTCGGTTTCAGCACGTCTCGAACTCACCTTCTCCTCTTTTTGAGACCGGGAGATGGTATCTTCTTCTATCCTTAGCTTCATGCTCTATCTGTTGTAAACATCATTCCAGGTTGTTGCTGGAAATTCACGTAGACTTTCTTTGAGTCGTCTCGTGGCTTCTGAGCTCTTTTTATTCAAATTACTGGCAAAAGCCAAAGCTGCCCAGTTATCAGGTACGAGTGGTAACGTCATCCTTTCACGCTGGAATCTATCTACGAATTCTCTAAGCACTCGGAATCCCCTTGATTTATTTTGAAAATATCTTCCATTCTTCTTTCGACTTTTTGAGCTCCCGAATGCGCTTGGATAAATGAATCTGAAGCTCAGCAAAAGAATTTATAGAATTTTTGGGTAAGAGAGAATACCATGTTAATGCTCCCTTGGTGAGTGTTTCACCGAATTTCTTGACCAATACTGATTCAATTTCTTGTTTGGTTAAGTCGCTGCCCTTCACGCCAGTTGTGAACGCAGTCACGTGATCTCGTGGATCAGTTGTGCCATCGTATTTTGGGATGTCGGGCATCTTGAATTTCTTCAGAATCGGTAGAGGACCACCACTGGGTTTCCAAGGTTGTTGTGAATATTTATCCGTATCTATTCCCCTGATTACAGGCGGTACCCAGGTATTTGCTCTATGCGACTGCTTTGCTCGTTAAGCTATTTTTGCAAGGTTAATACTAAATTTTGTAAATCAGAATTATCTATGTTACCTGGTTCGCCATCGCGAGATTCGCTGGGAGTTCCACCACTGCCTGAATTAACGAGCCCAGAACGTGGGTTTTCCAAAGTATTATTATTCGAAGTTGGTGTTAGTGGTGCGACTGGCAACTGGCTAGCAAAAGCCTCAAGAGCTTTGCTGACCTGTTGAGCAATTAACTTTTGCAAAGCTTCATTGATAGCCTTATCATTTTCCAATTGATCGTTTGTATTTGATTGAGATCCATCAGGAGTTCCTTCTCGAGATTGTCGAGGAGAATTTTGTGGAGAAGTGACAGGGGTTCCATCACCTTGCAAATACTCCTGGAGTTGATGGTCTCTTTGATTGTTGTTGTCGTTGACATTTGAAATGATTGATTTATGTAGGAAGGAATAAATTATCAGATTCCCGGTAACGGAACCAATTTGTTTAACCAAAAATAGGGATTTTGGTCAAATATTTACTTTAGAAGAACTCAGGTTAGTGATAATCAAATATATAATGAATAAAAGAAATTGACTTCAATAAGCAGAAGAAAGCAAAATAAATCAGTATATTACAATAGTATTTCGTGTCCTTACAAGTGTTCAATCTTTCCCTTTTATAGATATCTCGAAGTAATACGTTTTTCCTTTATCATAATAGAGTCTTTATGAAAATTAATGGTATTAATGTAACGTAATAATTGGTAATCATAACCGATTCATTACAAATTCCATAACGCTTTCCGTAATTAATGCCTATTAATTACCAATAATATGTATCTGTACCTCTTTTGCTATTTAAGTTCATTCTTCTAATATAACTGCTGAATATCGATAGGTACGAGCTTTTATCTTTCCTCTGCCCGTGCCTGTTGAAGCTCGTGCCTTTGTACTTTGCCAATCAGTCACTTTTCTACTACTCCACGTGTCATGATATATCACCTCATATTTAATTCTATAAGGAACTCAATTTTTCCCAATACAGCCCCAATGTTCATCGAGCACTTCGATCTTTGAGTCTTTTATTCTAACATCGGGCTCGAGCCCGGTCCACATTGAACTTGTTCTCAACGCGACCCCTTGAGCCTACAAAATCGAGGACACCTGATTTTGACCATATACAGATAGTCCCCGCATTTCATAGAATAAAATGATAAGAAACGACTTGAGCCTCGATTTTCCGGAGTCCTTGATGATGACGTCATCCCCGTGACGTAGGCGCTCCAAGTGACCGAAACGTCCCGTCGGTTCGCTTCCCCAAAACATTAAATGCTTCACTAGTGGTGTTCGGCCACTAAGGTCGTCGAACCGTCGCCGCTTGCCTATAAATACAAGGCTCAAATTCGAATAAAAAACTTTACTTTCATCTTCAAACCACCTTTAAACTTCCTTTACCTCTTCACCTCTTCATCTTCCTCCCCCATTACCTGTTACTCTCGCCCTTTTAGTGCTAAAAGATATCAAGCTCCGCCTATATCCGCTTTCTCTATCTCGAATTAATGGCAAAAACCTCCTAAAAAGTTCCTCAAAAGGAGAAAGCTTTCTCCTCCTATTCCCGTCCGGCCGGTGATAAAGCACCGGCCCTTTACGAGATTATTCCCGGCCCCTGTGTCATAAAGAAAGACTACAAAGTTGAAACCCTTCCCCCCCCCCCCCTCCCCCGCGATTCCTGGTCGATGCGAGTATGTATCGAGGTATATTTGCTCGATAACGGAGAAGCACCTCAAGGACATGAAGAAGGACTGTGGCTGGAGGGACAAGGCCGTGGTATAGATCCCTGCCCTCGAGGAGAGTATCACTACTCATGTGGAGGGGTTCTTAAGTGTTTACACTTAGCCCTTCACGTTGGGTCCCCTCGATCCAATTGTGATCGACTTCTGCAAGAGGTATCATGTCAGCCTCGGCCAGATCCATCCTTCTTTCTGGCGTATAGTGATTATGCTTCACTATTTCTCCAGCAAAGCTGAGGGGCTAGAGTTCACCCTCAATCACCTCATCCGATTGGATCGGCCTCAGCTTTTCCGAGGGTTGATCAAGATCCAATGCCGATCGACCAAGTCCTTCTTCTCTAGCAATGACGAGGATAAGGACCGGGCCTGGATGAGCCGGTTCGTATGAGTGAGGACCTCTGACGTCATCTCGGAGGGGAAAATGTCATTCCCAGAGAAGTGGAACCCCAATCGTAAGTGAAGTTTTTTTCCCTAGTAGCTTCTAGTATTCCGTTTTCGCATTGTGTGATGCCTTTATATTTTTTGCAGCGGTTTCTTGGATGCCTTATGCGGTCGCCGACCTCGTGTACTGGGTTCGTAAATTAGCTGCGACCTCCTCGTATAACGAGCGCCGATGGCGTGACTTGGTGAGGGGCAGATGGGAAGCCAAACACCACGGTAAGTTCCTCTCACAAGTTTTCAATGCTTTCCCTTTTACTGGATACGTTAGTTTGCTCATACCTATTTTTCATTGATGTAGGCGTTGGAGATGTCTCCAAAATGAGGTCAGCCCTGCCCGGGAGGAGACCGAGTCCCCGATTCCAAAATCAGAGAAAGATAATAAGAGAAAAAGGGTTTTGAAGCCCGAAGATCCCCAAGATGGAAAGGGTCCTAGTCGAAGACGCATGAGGAATCTTATCCATGTGGACATAGACTCAATCCACCAGCTGAACGACGAAGAAGAAGACAAGGGCGAAGAATCGGTGATGGTAACCCGAACCAGGAAACTAGCCGAAGCCGCCAAGCCTACCGAAATGGAGACCCTGCCTCATGGTGAGGAGACTCCGAAGAAATACGCGGGCAAAGCCCGTGAATCACCAGAGGTTGTGGTTATTCCTCGATCATCAACAAACACACCAAAGGGGACGAGTTCCGAAGTTCCCATAGTTGAACAGAGCGCCCCGAGCGATTTGCTCGGGGCCATGAAAATAGGTCACTCTCCTCCTCTACCGCCTTATTCCGAAGAGGCAATAAGGGAAGCACGAGCTCTGCGAATGTCTAACTTAAGCGGAGTCCCTGGTGAAGATGATCCTTTCCGGGATTGCTTTACTAGGGTCGATGATGCCGCCGATCTCAACATTGCATCTACTCTTTTCGAACAGGCTCAACGTCTTTTCTCTCAAGTAAGTATTAATTCCTATTGTTGCAATTTCTTCTTCTCCCCTTATCGTAATTGATATCTTTTTTTTTGTGCAGGTCTTTTCTAGGTTTAGGGCAGACCTGAGCCAATGCGAGGCCGAGCTCAAGAAGACCTCGGATGAAGGGAAGGCCCTAAAGCTCCTTTGCAGTCAAAAGGTGGAGGAGCTCAAGGACCTTCGGGCTGACTTGACCAAAGCTCGTAAAAAAAAGGCCGAGCTAGACAAGCAGGTAACTGTCATTTTGAAAGAGTATGGTCTACTCGACCAAACTGTGGAGGCTAACACTTTAGTGTCTCGGCTGTAGAAAAAACTGTAGATGATCAGGATGCTTTGAGGGGAGGTCGATCAGGTTAAGGCCAACTGCAACCGGTGGAAGGAAAATATGGATCGACTTGCTGCAGAGAAAGAGGCTACTCTAGCCAAACTGGCCTCGGCTGAGACCCAGCTCCTGGGTTCTAAAGAGAAAAATTCGGCCCAAGCTAAAAGGATCGACGAGCTCGAGGTCAAACTTGCCTAAACTGGGGTTGAGGTTGCTGAAACCAGGGCTGAGGTCGAGAAGACGAAGGCCACAACTAATAAAATTGTTGCCGTGTACTTAAGGGATGCTGGGGCTTCTCAAATGGAGCTAAGGGAAGCATCCGACCGGGAGAAACAGAGCAATGATTTGGCCTAGTGCCAATCCCGGAGGGAGACCCTCGAAGAAATCCATGCTCGAGGTTTCGACCTCACCGAAGAGATTGCTCAAGCAAAGGCCTCAAGCCGATGCCAAGTTTCTCATCTCCTTCGATGACCACGATGATGACGAAGGCAGCCAAGGTGGGTCCGATAATGAAGATGGGCCCGAAGTGGAAGCTGCTCCCGAGGGACAGACCAGCCCTGGGCATAGATAGGATTTTTCTTTCTCTTTTTGTAAGACCTTTTGTCGGTCTCTTGTACATATCCTTTTTCAAGTATATAAAAGAAGAATTTCCTTGAATGTTTTCTTAATTTTTCTTGCCGTACAAAAGTTTTGTAATAATTTCATTCTTTGAACGGTATGTTCGAGATTTTATCTCGGATGGTTTCTTTGAAGTTGTTTTGGTCGAGTTCAAATAAGGTCCAAACTTTGGGGCATAGACCCTTAAGGGCTTGTGCCGAATAATGGTGAGTCCTCGAGCCATAATCAAGTTATTATTTATTTGGGCTCGGGATAATCGAACCCTTAGATTCGAATCGGGTGAGAACAAGATCTCGAACCCTAAGTGTATCGGCCCTTAGGCTCTTTTAGATTGGGCCATTATGGCCTCTACAATATGGCTATTATTTCCCCTTTTCGGCTTAGAAGACTTAGTAAAAATTTATTTATGCCTTGGCGTGCATTTTTACCCATTAGGCTTTTTGAGGATTTAGTGTCGGTCGGAACCCTTTTTTTTTGTGCCTCAGCGCAAGTTTGTATTTGAATATTTTGGTACCTCTTAAGGTTTTTCGAGGACTGATTTTATCGAAGCCCTTTGATTATTTCGCCGAGGGTAGCCTTTATTAACCGGTTTTCAGAGAATTCGAAGGCCTTTTTTTATTGCGGGATTCGGACGTCTCTGAGCGGCGTTATTTCGGCCGTAGCCTTTATTTCTACCGTAGCCTTTATTATGGTCGTAGCCTTCGGGTATGCCTCTTGGACTTGTTTCCCGATAACATTTCAAGGGGTGCCGCTTTGGCCTTTCGTCGAGGGGTGCCTCTTTGAGGTCTTATGAAATCGAGTTTAGATAACTTGAACGTCTTGATTGTCGATGATAGTCCCCGAGTATTCAAGGTGTATTCGCGTTTTGGCCCTTGGGACATTTCTCACAGAATCATGAGTATGGAGCTCGTATAGTAACAAATTTCTTTGGGGCACAAAGTGTTTGGTATAGAAAGAATGCTTCTTTGAATAATTCATACAAGCGTACATATTTTGCTATCGGGACTTGACTATATCGACACGGTTCATCCGACCGTTTGGTCCATTACAAAGTTTTCCTATCAAGACCCTCTTTGGCGTGAAGTATTTTTCTCAAAAATATAACCTCTGAGGGTGATGCCCCCCCCCCCCCCAGTATTCGAGGTTGATTGAAAAGAAGCCTTGAATATTATTGAATTCTCCTTAGGTAGTACATAGTTATTGCCTCGTTAAAAACCTCTCCGGAAAAAACCATTTGGGATAAAATTCGATCTAAGGAAAAAAAAGGTGCAACGCATGCTTTAAAACTTAAGGTCTTAGTGTAGTAGGGTTCCCTCGACGTCTTCGATTGAACACCTGCAACAAGTTAGTCTTAAATACAAATGGAAAAAAGGGGAAGGTCATACCTCAGCAATAATATCGTTTGAGTAGTGATATATTCCAATTGTTTAGCAATTGCTCGCCTTCCATCGTGCCAAATTTGTAAGATCCTTTTCCGATGACTCGATATGGTCCTTCCCAATTAGGACCTAGTTCCCTTCATTTGGGTCTCGAGTATTGAGGGTGACTTTCCTTAGAACTAAGTCCCCGACCCCGATGTGGCGAAGGTTGGTTCTTCTATTATAATATCTCTCGATTCTTTGCTTCTGTGCAGCCATTCGAACAAGTGCAGCTTCTCATTTTTCATCTAATAGCTCGAGGCTAGTATTCATAGCCTCGTGATTTGACTCCTCTGATGCATGTCAAAATCTGGCGCTGGGTTTCCCGCGACTGGAATTAAATCCTTGGAGCCATATACTAAAGAGAACGGGGTTTCCCCTCTGCTGGACTTCGATGTCATTCGATATGCCCAAAGAACCTCGGGCAGAACTTCTCTCCATTTTTCCTTTAGAGTCGTTCAACCTTTTCTTTAAGTTTTCAATGATAGTCTTGTCTATCGATTTAGCCTCTCCCTTTCCGCTCGGGTGGTACGGTGCTGATAATATCCTTTTTATTTTGTGTTCTTCGACGAACTCCGTTACCGCCGAAGAATTGCTTCCCGTTGTCGCATACGATTTCAGCAGGTATCCCGAATCGACACACAATGTGGTCCCAGATAAAGTCTATAATTTCTTTTTCCATGACCTTCTCGGAGGCCTGTTATTCCACCCATTTAGAAAAGTAGTCAGTCATAAATATAATGAATTTAGCTTTACCTGGGGCTGTTGGTAGAGGGCCGACGATATCCATTCCCCATTTCATGAAAGGCCATGGGGACAGGATTGAATGAAGTTGCTCTCCGGGATGATGAATCATAAGTGCAAATCTTTGATATTTATCACATTTTCTAACAAACTCCTTAGTGTCTTTTTCCATGCTATCCCAGTAATACCTTGCTCTAATAATTTTGCGAATCAAAGACTCGGCACCGGAGTGGCTTCCACAAGTGCCTTCGTGGATCTCTAGTAAAACATAATTGGTGTCCCTCGGCCCTAAACATAACACCAATGGTCCATCGAACGTCCTCCCGTATAACGCTACATCTTCTTCCAATGTGAACCGAGAAGCCTTGGTTCGTAGGGCGCTCGACTCTTTATGGTCCGATGTGAGCTTTCCATTTTTTAAATACTCAATATACTTATTCCTCCAATCCCAAGTCAAACTTGTAGAATTTATCTCGGCATGACCTTCCTCGACCACAGATCTCGATAATTGGACGACAATCCCCGGGATAATATCATCTTCTTCGACCGATGACCCATGTTTGCAAGCGCATCGGCCTCACTGTTTTGTTCTCGAGGTACATGGTCTAGAGTCCACTCCTTGAAGCGGTGTAAGATTACCTGTAGCTTGTCAAATACCTTTACATCCTATCCTCCCAAACTTCGAAGCTTTTGTTTACTTGGTTTACCACCAATAAAGAATCCCACTTGGCTTCAATGACTTCTACCCCCAAGCTTTTAGCTAGCTCGAGACCTGCAATCATGGCCTTATACTCGACCTCATTGTTAGTCAACCTAGACGTTTTGATAGATTGTCTAATAGTGTTACCTGTGGGTGGCTTCAAAACAATGCCAAGCCCGAACCTTTCACATTCGAGGCACCGTCCATGAAGAGGGTCCATACTCCCGATAATATACCCGATTTTAGTAGAAGTTCCTTTTCCACTTCGGGTACGAGGGTTGTCGTAAAATCCGCCACGAAGTTTGATAAAATTTGAGACTTGATGGCCATTCGGGGTTGATATTTGATATCGTACCCGCCAAGTTCGACGGCCCATTTGGTCAACCGGCCCGATAATTTGGGGTTGTGCAAAACATTTCGAAGCGGATAAGTGGTTATCACACATATGGGGTGACACTAAAAATATGGCTTTAATTTTCTAGATGCGCTTATCAATGCAAGTTCCAATTTCTCTAAGTGTGGATATCTAGTTTCAGCATCTCCTAAAGTCCTACTTACATAATAGACAGGGAACTACGTACCTTGCTCTTCTCAAACTAGTACACCACTTACCGCTATTTTAGATACTGCCAAGTATAAGTACAGCTTCTCATCCACCTTGGGAGTGTGAAGTAGAGGTGGGCTCAATAATTATCGCTTCAATTCCTCCAATGCTTGCTGGCATTTCGGGGTCCATGCGAAATCATTTTTCTTTTTGAGTAAGGAAAAGAACCTGTGGATTCCATCTGATGACCTCGAAATGAATTGGCCTAAGGCAGCTGTTGATACCCAATTTTTCCCTATGTATTTTTAATACTCAAATATTCTCAAAATAGCATGTGTATGCATATATAAGCATTCCCAAGAATTTTGGTATTTTTCCCTAATTTTTAATGATTTTTAAAATCAATTTATTGTCTATTTTAGCAGTACAAAATCCAGTAATTATTCCCAAAGTATCATTTTTTGTGAATAATTTATTTCCTTTCTCATATTTACACCAAGATATAATTCAGGTGATTTTTGCATATTTTTTGCAAATTTGTTTGGTATTTTTTAAGCTAAATTGCAACTATAGCATGTACTACGATAAATAGCGTTTTAAAATTATAAATCATTTCCAGTATTTTTAGATTAATACTTATACATTATTAATTAGTTCAGTGCTTTAATTTTTTTTAAAATCATTTTAATATTTTATATAAAATAAAAGGGAGCTATTTAATACCTAGCCTATTATTATTGCAATTTTAGCCCCAATTTTAACCCACCCCATCAGATTTTAAATTAACCCAATTAACCCAATACCCAATCCAATCCGCCCAGCCCAATCTCTAAATAACCCGGCCCAGCTCTGAATCAGTCTGAGTCGTTGATCAAATAAGATCAACGGCCCAGATCTTTTTCCCTTAATTAAATTCTAACTACCCCCCCCCCCTTGACCCCTCAGTCTTCGAGACCGGTCTCTCTCTCTACTTCGTCTCTTCCCCTCCTCCTTCTCTCTAGAACCTTCTGGTTCTTCTTCTCCGATGGCCTTCACCCTCTCTCCGGCCACCTCCAGCCTCACCTCTTTCGACCACCAGCCGCCGTGAAACCTTATCTCGCCGATGCCCTCTATCCTTGAGACCCCAGAAGACTCCACCATACGAGATGGTCATTGAAGCTTTGCTTGGTTTGTCTACGGCCTTTCTCCGATGGGTTTTGGTCCGATGGTGTTATGAACACCATTATTACTGAGTTCACAGCCAGGTTTCTCTTACTTCTCACTGGTTTCTTATGAAACCCTAATTTCTACCCAAGCCTCTTAAATCTCTATATTTTTTTTAACGATTTTAACTCACACCTTTATGTTTTACACTACTCTTTACTCGATCTTTAGGATTGCTCAAGTTTTAAATATTTTGTCCCCTTTTTGAAACTAGGGTTTCTGAACCCCTTTTCGAAATCACTTTATTTTCTGATTTTGAGTACTATATGTTTGTGTTTGTGTTATTTGCTTGTTTGTGTGTTCTTCTGGGTTATTCTCTAAGTTCTATGCTTTAATTTTGTTGCTAGGGTTTCCAAACCTTCTACTGTTTCTATGATTTCTTGCATAGGGTTCTCTGATTTTCGTGCCTCTTGTGTTTAATAGGTCTAATTATTCATTGTTTACCAAATATTCTGCTGATTCTGTGCATCTCTTCGAATCCATGATTTTGTGTATGTTTTCCTTAGAAGTTTTTCACTGATTTTGAATCACTTCCTTATTTGTGAGATGCTTTCCTTACTTAAAACTAATTCCTTGTGATTTTAGTCTCATCCGTGATTCTTTGACTAATTTTCAGAATTAATTTATATTGTTACCATATTTATGCGCATAAACATACTTTCAAATATTCAGTATATATTTTCCTTACTTGAAATATTATGTATTTAGCCTTTATTACATGTTACATGCTTTACTACTCCTATTATGGTAGAGTCGGTAGTCTAAGTGATTCTTTCCTTATCTGATATAACTTGTACCCATTCGAATTATGACTCCCTAATTAAAAGGAGTTTGGTCCTGTGATTGATTCCAATTGGTAGTGTTTCTATAATTATGTTAAGTCAGTACTTGTTACCTTATTCTCTACTTGTTTTCAAAACTATAAATACTTTAGCACTGCATATCAAAAGGGCATACTCATTTGTTGTCTCTCACTTTCCTACACATTCTCTCTCGCTTCTCTTATTGACTACTGGCTACCCAGTCGGCTGAAAGCCAAGACTGAGTAACTTGTTACTCTACTGTTTTATTGCTCTATACATTACTTCTCTTTTGTCGTGCATGCTATTGTCCATTGCTCTACTTCCCTGCACACTACTGCTCTATTCTCTCACTCTTGACTGGTATGTCTTCTATTTGATTTACAGCATCCAAATCAACATGTTTTTATTGCACTTTCTCTTATTTCTTTTATGCTTCTACTTAGGGCTCTGCTGTTTACATTGCAATTAGCATGCCTCTTTGCTAGTTCATTGATGTGATTACCTTTCCCTTAATTCAGCATGTCTACTGCTTCCCCTACGTGTTTACTACAATTCTTCCTTACTCCCTAACCCCAGTACATTATCAGCATGTATTCATGACCCTCCTAGCTACTAAGTAATCCTGAACCCCCTTCCCTGAACATGATGTGTTGAACCTGTTTGGCATCCCTCAATCTCATGCTGTTAAGCTCCTGGCATGAACACTTTGTGATGAAATGTGTTGTGACTGTTTAAGTCCTGAAATGCCTTCTTTGATGTCTGCGTGTGTGCAAATATGCTCTTACATGTGAACTACTTGTCCCCATTTCCCCTTTCCCCTGTTTGCGTTTGCTTCCCTGAACCGTGTGTGATATTCTAGTTCTGAGATTGTCCTACTCACATTCTTCCAAAACTGTTACACTCTTCTATTGTTTTCTTTCAAAAACTGATTCTAGATGGATCATTTTCAAACTGTTTTCCTCAACTCAATTCCTTTAAAACTATATCAAGCACTCTCACTACTCTTAAAGATTAGGTTCTACCCCCTTCGTGTAAGCATTGCTTTGGGTACCTCTGAGTATTCACTGAACTTTGATGCAAAAGGCTGGTAATTCCATATTGCACTTGTTCAACATTTTGGTAAGTGTTTGGGTGCTGGTATTGGCCAGGGACCCAATGGGGCCTTAGGGATCTTTGTCGTACCCAGACCATGGCAAAGGCTGTGAAACTCGAAAGGAGTGAGGTTGGAAGATTGGGCCTGATTGAAGGCTCCCTATAGAATAACTTCTTATTTTATTCTTTATTACTGTAATTCAGCTGTCATTGGTTTGTAATAATTTGTAAACGAATGATTGGGGTTTGGATAGTGAATATGGGGGGTTATGCATGCTTAGTTTAAGTAATGGGTAGAAAACATGCTTATAGGACTTTATTTACCTATTTGCGCAATAGATATCATGCGTAGGACATGCAACTCATACATTAGGGATCCGGTTTTAAGCCCTTTACTTTCAGCCTGTTATTATACTCATTTCATAATCATGATCAGTTAATAACTAGCAAATAACTGTTATAAGGCTACTGCTGCATTCTCATTAGCATTTAGAGACCAGTTTTAGGAACTTCTATGTGCGTTAGACATCCTGTCACTTAGGGTTTTATTTGTCTGAGTTGCACTTGTTAAACGCCTCATTAGCATGCTTAATATAATAATACAAGTTTGGTTAACTGCGTCCTTTTAAAAACTAGAATCAAATATGCATGTTCACCCTTTTAAGACAATTAGGCAATACATACGACGCCTAGGCAAACTTTAGGCCTAATAAGAATCGATTAATCGTGTGTTTTTCCAGTTTAAGACTAACCAGCCTCTTTTAATTTGAACTCTGCCGCTCCCATTCTTGTTTTGATTCTCTGAAGTTTACTCTGTTTACTAGAAATCCATCTTTATCTGGAAACAAATTTTGAAACCGTGCGTCTATTTACTCTCACTGACCTTCTGATTCTTGTTCTATTACGTTTTTTTGGGGTAGGGTGATATCCCTGTTTTTCAAACTACTGGGTTACCTTTTCTGCCCAGAATCGTGCTATTTTGATACCTGTTCTATATCTAGTTGAGCTACTAAGTCTCTACTGTATTTTGCAAAACCTTGCTTTAACGGTTCTTTTACTTACTCAACATGCTGTTACCTATTCCTTTTCTTTAAAAACTCCTATCTTTGAGACCTTAAATGTGTTTGAGACGTGCTGATTACGTGTTCACTTTTGGAGGGATCTGTGAGCCTTATTTGTCCTTGTGTGCTCCTTTATGTGCAGTCCTATTTGTTATGTATGTCACTTAGCATTTTATCCTTTAAACCTAAGGGGTCCAGCCTAGTCCTTACTTTATAGGAATAGTGGTCCTAAATGCCCTCCGGGACCTATAGGACGGGACGGGTAATAGCACGCAACAAGTATTCGTGACCAACCCACGCGTTTTACATAACCTTTATAGGGTGGGAAGGGTAGAATATGGAGATGATGACAGATGCGCTAATATCTCATGTAGCCCCTCTTCTGAGGAGTGATTACTAGATATTGCATTGACGTGATCCATATTATACACAAACCTAGGACCCTTTTCCCTTTACTTGTCTTTATCTGCTTTCTTTAGAACTGCTTAAATCTTTTCAAATTTCTGCTCTCTTTACTTTCTTCAAAGGTTTTCAACTTATTTGCAACGTTGTATGCAATCCCTTTATTTGAGCCCTAAATTGCTTGTTTGATTATGTGAAGTCACAACTATAGCATGGCCGGGAACCACACTAGTGGATATTGAGGGGAGCCTAACACCTTCCCCTCGAGATAATTTCTAGCCCTTAGCCAAACTCTGGTTCTTCAAACTCAAACCCTTTTAGTGTCCTAATGCACTTTAATCATTAGGTGACGACTCTTCAATTCCAAAACCCAATTCCCAAAAGGGAACGAGTTGTCATCCCAAATGTCGTAGACCCAATTTTTGCCTTAGAAAAAAAGGGGGCGTCGGCAATATGGCGACTCTGCTGGGGATATTCTCTTTAGGCTTTTACCATTTCATGTTATTTGTGACTTCACTATTTCTTTATTGCCTTTATTTAATGTCTTTATCTCTTTTCTACTACGAAATTGTCTTGGCTCTTTGTTTTCTTCTCTTTAAATGCATTTACCGCTTTCCTTCAATACTGTTGTAATTATGAGCAATTATTGTAATCTTACTTTATGAACGTGCAAATACGTGACAAATTGTTTCATTCTTGTAATTGCATCTTCAACATCATATTCCAGTCGTGCCAAACAAATACCTTAGCAACGCTTATAATGAGTAGTTGCGCCCTTCCGATATTATCACCCCCTAAATTTGGCAAAGGCGTATTTGCGGTAAAACCAGTCGATCAGCGGTACGGTTGACAGTTCCGCGCCTTTCCCTCTTGAGTTGTCCGCTCAAGGGTACCGGTCTAACACCCCATAGAAACCTTACTCTGTTCAATTGTGCATGCATCACTGTCAAACCTAGCTGTGTCAGTTATGCTGTCCCCATAATGACTCTTTAAGGTAGCCTTGTCCAAAGTCCACTGGGTTTCCTTAGAACCCAACGGACATTACCACGTCTGTGCATTTATTTGGAGAACTAAATGATGCTTATGCCAATTATTAATATTTAAATAGTCGAGTCCGGCGGGGGTAAGGGTCTAACACTTTGTTTTGCAGAAAATGAGGCACGAAGTCCCAAGATTCGGCATGGTAACCAACATTCACCAAAGGTTGCTAAGCTGGTGGGAAGACCTTCACTCCAGTGATCAGACTCTTGTCCGCAAATATATGGGAAATTTGCCTTCTCTTTTGGAAATCCAACCCGACAACAAAATCATAGAGGCTAGAACTTTATTCTGGGATAGCGACAGATCTGTGTTTCGCTTCGGGGACCTTGAAATGACACCTTTGCTCGAGGAAATAGGAGATTTAGCTGGTATTCCTTGGGAGACTCCGGGTTTGCTTATGCTAGAAAATCGTAAGGGTAGGGGCTTCTCTCAAAATGATGGGACTAAAGAAAAACCCAGACTTGACCTGTTTGAAGGACTCTTACATTCCTTTCAAGTATCTGTACGAGAGGTACGACCATAGCAAGTCCTACCGCATTTACCCGGATGAATTCGCCCTCACATCATTGGGGCATATCCACAGAAGAGTCTTCGCCTTTATGTTCTGCTTTTTAGGGATGATAGTATTTCCTATGAAGAAGGCTAGGATCCACACCAGACTAGCCATGGTCACCAAGACTCCAATGGAAAGATATGGCTGTCAGCGCCAACAAGCGACTAGGGTATCTGGAGCGGGGTTTAGTAGATTTGGAAAAGAAGTTCATCCAGAGGATTGAAACTGCCAGAATGCTGAAGGAAACAAAGGAGGACACTTGGCTAGAGCCTATTCGCTGCTGAGACTGCGTGAGCTGGTGAAGCTGTACGATGGAGCTAAAGATGCCGAATCTGGGGAAGGTCCTTCCGGGACCAAGTAGTTAGGATCTTTTCTTTTGCTTTAAATGTAATAAGGCCAATGGCCATTAGTGACATTTTATTTGCTGCAATTTTTAGTGTCGTTTTGGGTTTCGTCTTATTTCATCAATAAAATGAGGCATTTGGCATTAAAAGTTCTCCAAACTAACTTGTCGCTAGGCCTACCTCAGGCACAACGAGGCACCAATATTAGGACACGATTTATATTCTTGCACTATGTGTTTAAATATTGCAATGTTTTCTTCTCATAATCCTCACTAACTTGTTTACCTTTTATTTTTACTTCTATTTTATTCCCCTCCCCAAAGGTTAGTTCGTACACTCTGGCATCATCTTCTTACTCCACAAGATCCAAGGGCCCTCCACCTCCTCCTCCTCCGAGTCCTATCAGAAACAAGAACAAGGGGAAAATGGAAGATTTGAGCAGCAAAAAGGAGAACTCAGTTGAAAGGGTAGAGGTTCCTCAGGGTATTCAGGTTTCCAAGGAAAGTGCCTCCCAGCTCGAATAGAAGTTATTGAAATTTCAGGAAGAACTGGACCAAGTTCGGAATTTGGAAAGCTTGTCATTTTCCCTCTCCACCCCAGATGTCAACTTCCCCAACACTCAAAATCATGCACCTCCACAAAGCATCCCAAAACCACAAAAACAACCCACTCATGCTCAATACTGCAACACATGCCACACTTCAAACAACACCCCATTGCTCATCCCTGAACCGCTAAATGCCACAAATGATCATCTCCACAACACCCCCATCTATATGGAAACCATACCATAATATACTCAACCCATTTCAAGCACACCGGAGTCTGATGACAAAGACTCTCTTATGAGGAATCTGGCCGCGGAACTCAAGAAGCTGACTAGCCGAGTCCAGGGTGTTGAAGGAAACAAAGGTATCGAGGGGCTAAATTATGAGGACCTTTGCATTCAGCCAGATGTCGAACTTCCTAAGGGGTACAAACCTCCCAAGTTTGAAATATTTGATGGCACAGGGGATCCCACGGTCCATTTGAGGACATACTGCGATAAGCTGGTCGGAGTCGGAAGAGATGAAAAGATTCGCATGAAGCTCTTCATGAGAAGTTTGAAGGGGGGTGCTCTATCTTGGTACATTAGCCAAGACCCCAAGAAGTGGACGAATTGGGTAGATATGGCGTCCGATTGCATGGACAGGTTCAGATTCAATACGGAAAATGCGCCAGACGTATTCTACATCCAGAACTTAAATAAGAAACCCACGGAGACATTCCGCGAGTATGTTACTCGTTGGAGATCAGAAGCTGCTAAGGTCAGGCCGACTTTAGAAGAAGAAAAGATGAACAGGTTTTTCGTTCGGGCTCAAGACCCACAGTATTATGAGAGGTTGATGTTGATTGAACGCCAGGAATTCTCCGACATCATCAAGCTAGGGGAGAGGATCGAGGAAGGCATTAAAAGTGGTATGGTCACTAACTTTGAGGTATTGCAGGCCACCAACAAGATTCTACAGTCTGGCGGCACATCCAAGAAAAGGGATGTGAGTGCCGTGATGGTTGCACAAAGAACGAAATCCCCAATAAAATACCAAACCTACCCGATATCTCCTCTCACATATCAACCTACCCCAAATTACCAAGCACCCTCGCCCACTTACCAAGCTCCACCACCTGCTTACCCATCATCTCCACCCCCCACATATCAACCTACCTCATCAAGATATTCCCAACCCGCAACCGTCTACCAAGCCTATAATGCTCAGCCCTCTCACTATCAATCACCTCCCACCTGCCAAAACTTCCCTAGACCGCGACCTAACTTCAACCGTAGACCTCCCAAACAATACACCGCCATCGCCGAACCAATTGACTAGCTGTATGAAAGACTCAAAGCTGCTGGTTACGTCACCCCTATCCCTGCCATAACTCCAGAAAATCCTTCCCAATGGGTCAACCCGAACAAAACCTATGCATACCATTCCGGCATGAAGGGGCATACCATTGATGAATGCCGCTCTCTGAAGGATAAAATCCAAGCTTTAATTGACAACAAGATTATTGTGGCGAAGGAACCTGCTCCTAATGTTCGCAACAACCCCTTGCCCGACCACAAGGGCGGAGGCGTTCACATGATAGAGATAGAAGATGATTGGAACCCCAAAGGATCGATCGAATTGATTGCTGAAGATGACGAGCCAAAGAAACCAACTGTCACACTTAATCCAATTGTAGTCCAGATCCAGCCTTCTGGAGACACTGAAGTGAACATGTCCATACCACTTGAGTTCGAGGCACCTTCTTCTGCAAAGGCGCCGGGACCGACTGAGGTAGAGTTTGGATCCCCAAAGCCACCTGTACCATTTGAAGTTTCTGTGTTACCTCCCAAAGCAAGGGTACCCATTCCTGTGGCTATGTCAACCGTAGCACCATTCCATACGAAGGCCATTCCTTGGGATTACACCGCCAAGGTAAGAAGGAAAGGGGAAAACCAAATCTGGAGAAGCAATTGCAGCACAGGGGATGACCAGAACCGACAGGGTTTATACCTCAAAACATTTAGCTGAATCAAGTAAGCAGGCCCTGGACGGCCTATTGAAATTGGACCCGATGATCTCTGGAGGAAGATACAAGCAAAGGAGTACTCAGCCATTGATCAACTGAATAAAACACCGGCGCAGATCTCCATCCTAGCTCTGCTGCAAAGCTCCGATGCACATAAGAATGCCTTGATGAAGATACTGAGTGAGGCATATGTACCCAGCAACATAACTGGAGGAGAAATGGCGAACATGGTAGGGCAAGTGTTGGAGAGTCACAAAATCACTTTCCACGAAGATGAGCTGCCACCAGAAGGGCTGAGCCACAACAAGGCATTGCACATCACCGTGCAATGCGAGGATTATTTCATCACCAGAATTCTGGTTGACGGAGGGTCCAGCCTCAATATTTGTCCATTGGTGACTCTCAGAACATTGGGGAAGAGCCTGCATGAGATCAAGGATGGAGCCATCAATGTCAAAGCTTTCGATGGTTCCCAAAGGACCACTATTGGGGAAATCAGTTTATGTCTACAAATGGGACCGACCTGGTTCGACGTCGACTTTCAAGTAATAGACGTCCCAGCATCTTACAACTTGCTATTGGGACGGCCCTGGATCCATGCCGCTGGAGCTGTAGCATCAACCCTACACCAGGCAGTAAAGTTTGAGTGGAATCACCAAGAGGTGATTATTCACGGCGACGGTAGCAATCCCATATACAGTCGCCAAACCATCTCGGCAATAGGAGGAAGAAGGAAGATACGCGGAGAAACTTACCATCACATTGAGCGAGTCAACGCCGTGGACAAGGATAAATGGTGGGATAACAAGATTGAGAGTATACTGAATTGGTGTGGATACGAGCCTGGCAAGGGACTTGGCAAAAACCTCCAGGGAATCGCCAAACCCATTAAACTAAAGAAACATGGCACCACTTTTGGTTTGGGGTATGAATACACTTGGGAGGAGTTCAACCACTGGTCGCCACCATGGCGCAGTCCCTACTACCCACTGGAGCATCCGATACCTCACCTGGAGCAGACTTTCCAGCCAGCAGATGTCATATATGGGTCAGAAGAAGAGGAAGCGTTGGCGGCAGTAAGGAATCTATTTTTGGAAGACGACAACATGGACTGCTGTGTCATTTTTGAGGAGGAAGGGGAGGAAGGCCCTTCCATACAAGCTGTGAACCGAGGAGCACGCCTCGACAATTGGTTCATCAGAATCACCAGAGCCCGAAAAACTTCGGGGTAGCAAGGCTGAACAAAGCACCATGCATTACCTTTTACTTTTTCGCTAGCTGATTTCATTTCCGCATTTTTAATTTCGAAAATAAGAGCTCCAATGTTCAAAACAATTATGAAATTTATCAAAGCATTTCAGTTTCTTATAAGTCTCTCTCTTACTATTTTTCTATCGTTTACTTTATTTACACATCATTACTATTACTTATCTTGATGAACCGATGATTGTGACATGCAACGAGACAACGCAACAAACGGACATAGACTTTGAAGAGGATGATATACCAGAAGAGGTCGTTGAAAAGGTTGAGGATTTTGAGAATAGGCCTAAGTCTAACTTGGACGAAACTGAGATTGTCGACTTGGGGGATACAGAGAATGTCAAGGAAACACACATCAGTGTTCATCTATCACCATCAGAAAAGAAAGAGTACACGGAATTTCTAAGGGAATATGAGGACGTATTCGCCTGGTCGTATGATGATATGACTGGTCTCAGTACATCCATTGTAGCTCACAAACTACCAACCGATCCCACATGCCCACCAGTAAAACAGAAGCTCAGAAAGTTCAAACCGGACATGAGTTTGAAAATCAAGGAAGAGGTCACTAAGCAAGTCAAAGCCAAGGTTCTCAGGGTGGTAGAGTATCCGACATGGTTAGCCAACATTGTGCCAGTACTAAAGAAGGATGGGAAGGTCAGAGTCTGTGTCGACTACCGGGACCTCAACCGGGCCAGTCCGAAAGACGACTTACCCTTGCCAAACATACACATTCTAATTGACAACTGTGCCAAGAATGAGCTGTAGTCGTTCGTTGATTGTTTTGTTGCGTATCATCAGATATGGATGGGTGAGGAAGACGCGGAGAAAACGGCTTTCATTACACCGTGGGGAATATATTATTACAAAATGATGCCGTTTGGGTTAAAGAATGCTGGTCCACCTACATGAGGGCCATGACGGCTATTTTCCACGACATGATACACAAAAGATCGAGGTGTATATAGACGATGTCATCATCAAATCCAAGAAAGCCACTGACCACATGAAAGATCTGAAGAAATTCTTCAACAGACTGAGAAGGTACAATCTGAAACTGAATCCCGCCAAATGTGCATTCGGTGTTCCTGTCGGAAAACTACTTGGATTCATTGTGAGTCAACGATGGATAGAACTGGATCCACCAAAGGTTAAAGCCATTCAAGAGTTGCCCCTCCGAAGAACAAAAAAGACGTGATGAGTTTCCTGGGGAGACTCAACTATATCAGCCGATTCATAGCTCAGTCCACCATCATTTGTGAACCGATCTTTAAAATGTTGAAAAAGGACGCCGCTACCAAATGGACTGATGATTGCCAGAAAGCCTTTGAAAGAATCAAGGAATACCTGTCAACGCCGCCAGTTTTGGTTCCGCCCGAACCAGGTAGACCTCTTTTGCTCTACCTTGCGGTATTGGATGGGGCATTCGGTTGTGTTTTGGGACAACATGATGAAACGGGGAGAAAGGAGCAGGCCATCTACTAGCTCAGCAAAAAGTTCACCTCGTACGAGGCCCGGTATTCCCTATTGGAACGCACCTGTTGTGCTCTAACTTGGGTAGCTCAGAAGTTGAGGCATTATTTCTGTGCCTATACCACTTATCTCATATCAAGAATGGATCCGCTGAAATATATCTTTGAGAAGCCCATGCCCACTAGCAAGCTAGCCAAGTGGCAAATTCTGCTGAGTGAATTTGACATTATCTGTGTGACTCAAAAGGCAATCAAAGGACAAGCCTTGGCAGATCATCTCGCCGAGAATCCCGTGGATGGAGAATACGAGCCTCTAAAAATGTATTTTCCCGATAAAGAGGTATCTTTCATAGGAGAGGATATTGCAAAGTCCTATGATGGTTGGAGAATGTCTTTTGACGGAGCAGCAAATTTCAAAGGAGTTGGTATAGGAGCAGTCTTAGTATCAGAAACCGGCCAGCAATATCCGGTATCTGCCAAACTCAGGTTCCCGTGCACCAACAACATGGCCGAATACGAAGCCTGCATCTTAGGGCTCCAGCTGGCCATTGATATGAACATTCAGGAGTTACTAGTGATCGGGGATTCAGATCTGCTCATACATCAGGTTCGAGGAGAATGGGCAACCAAGATACTCCCTTATCTACATCTTGTACAGGAGTTGAGAAAGAGGTTCACAAAGACAGAATTTCAGCATGTCCCTAGAGTTCAGAATGAGTTTGCCGATGCATTGGCCACCCTATCTTCTATGATTTAACATCCAGATAAGAACTTCATAGATCCTATTCCAGTAAAGATTCACGACCAACCATCTTATTGTGTTCATGTCGAGGAAGAAGCAGGCGGAAGACCATGGTTCCATGACATCAAGGAATATTTGACAACAAGAGGATATATGGAACTTGCAAATGCTACTCAGAAACGCACACTTCGGAGATTATCTAACAACTTCTTTCACAGTGGAGGAATCCTATGCAGGAGGACTCCCGATTCGGGATTGCTAAGGTGTGTCGAAGCAAAGGAAGTATCCAGGTTATTAGAAGAAGTTCACGCTGGGACCTGTGGTCCGCATATGAACAGTTTTGTCTTAGCAAAGAAGATACTCCGAGGTGGTTATTTTTGGATGACTATGGAAACGGACTGTATCCAGTACGTCCGAAAAAGCCACCGCTGTCAGATACATGCAGACATGATGAAAGTGCCTCCAAACGAGCTTACTGCAACAAGCTCGCCATGGCCGTCCGCTTGGGGAATGGATGTTATCGGACTTATCGAGCCTGCCGCATCAAACGGGCACAGGTTCATTCTAGTGTCAATTGATTATCTCACCAAATGGGTTGAAGCAGTGTCATATAAGGCAGTGATTAAGAAAGTCGTGGCAGACTTTGTTCGCGACCGTATCGTTTGTCGATTCGGCATCCCAGAGTCGATCATTACTGACAATGGTTCCAATCTCAACAGTGATCTGATGAAAGCAATGTGTGAAACATTCAGGATCAAACACAAGAACTCTACAACCTACAGACCTCAGATGAATGGAGCTGTAGAGGCGGCTAACAAGAATATCAAGAAGATACTGAGGAAAATGATAGAAAAACATGAGCAATGGCACGAGAAGCTATCATTTATTCTATTGGGGTACCGCACCACGGTTCGCACATCAACCGGAGCAACTCCCTATATGTTGGTTATGGTACAGAAGCAGTCATCCCCGACGAAGTAGAAACTCCCTCTTTGAGGATCATACAGGAAGCAGAACTTGACGACGCAGAATGGGTAAAAAGCCACTATGAGCAGCTAGCTCTTATAGATGGGAAGAGAATGAATGCAGTTTGCCATGGTCAATTGCATCAGACCAGAATGTCCAGAGCTTTCAACAAAAGAGTAAAGCCGAGACAGTTTACACCGGGGCAACTGGTGTTGAAGAAAATATTCCCGCATCAAGACGAAGCCAAAGGGAAATTCTCTCCCAACTGGCAAGGTCCGTACATGGTTCACCGGGTTCTAACCGGAGGAGCCCTCATACTTGCAGAAATGGACGGAGAAGTTTGGCCAAAGCCGATCAATTCAGATGCAGTGAAGCGATACTATGTATAGCCATTTATGATTTCTTTATGATGTAATTTGAACTATGTCTGACCTGATTCCCGTTTAAGAGGGGATACATAGGCAACCTTATGGGTTCGGTCACAATTCAATAAAATTTTCATTTCCCCCGATATTGGAAACTGGGGCAGAATTTTGAGGAGGACCCTCAAAATTCCGAAGTCAATCTTCAGCCAATCATCGCACGCAGCCGTTGGAATCACCAACCCAGTAAGCTGGGGTAGAATTTTGAGGAGTACCCTCAAAATTCCGAAGAGAGAGGTTGCAATGTCTTGAACCGCGTCGCAGTCGTCGGTTCATCTAAAAGAAAACTATTTTTTTAATTATATGATTACGTTACATTTTTCACTAAATCATGCATGTCCGTTATCAAAGATTGTTTTGTTTAGCAATGCTACCCCAAGAATACGCACAGTATCACCGAGACAAGGGCCGAGCAGGACGAGCAAAGTCCATGGGGATACGAACTAACCTTCCCCTCTTTTTCAGAACTCACGATTTTTCTTTGGATACATGCACTCAAATCGTAACATCATCAGATATATCTATGCACTCATACTTCTCGGGAATACAACTCTCAGAATCATCACCTATTTACCATTGCTACCCAAACACGACATCCCCAGCAGCCACAATATAGCAATTGACTATCAGCTATAAAGCTATCAGCTAAGAGATTTTACCATTACTTGCCTTTTACATTTCTTGCATTGCATAAGGCTACCTTTCTGCCTTCCGAGACTAAGCATTGTCTCCATATGCATTTCTCTGCATTGCATAAGGCTACCTTTCTGCCTTCCGAGACTAAGCATTATCTCCATCTGCATTTCTCTGCATTGCATAAGGCTACCTTTCTTCCTTCCGAGACTAAGCATTGTCTCCATCTGCATTTCTCTACATTGCATAAGGCTACCTTTCTGCCTTTCGAGACTAAAGCTTTGTCTCCTTCTTGCATTGGCTGAAATATCGCAACTTCATTTAAGTCCCGCATCGGCTGAAATATCGCCATTTTTATTTATGTCTTGCATTGGCTGAAACATCGCCACTTCATTTAAATTTTGCATGGCTGAAATATCGCCACTTCATTTAAATCTCGCATCGGCTGGAATATCGCCATTTTTTATTAAGTCTTTACATCGACGGGAATATCGCCACTTCATTTAAATCTTGCATCGGCTGAAAAATCACCATTTGTACTTACACTTTACATCGGCTGGAATATCGCCATTTTTTATTTAAGTCTTGCATCGGCAGAAAGAATGCCAAACCCCGCATTTCATGGGCTGAAAGATCGCCAAGTTATCCAAAGGCGTCATTGTTCGGAGGCACCATTTTCATAACCCGAGAACGCCATGCCATGGCCTGAGGACCCCACTTTATCTTTTGCATATCATTATTCAAAGGCATCATAGTTCGGAGGCATCATTCTCATAGCCCGAGAACATCATTTTATAGCCTGCGAATCCTTAATTATACGCTTCATGGCCCAGGACGTCATGGTCTGAGGACGTCATCCTAACCGTCCAAAGACAACATTCATGGTCCAATGGGAACTTGCATCACGTTTAAATTTACGCACCATATATGCTGGTATTACTCACTTGCAGGTACACCGGCTAGCAACAGCCGTCTCAGCAGAAGCGATCCCGCTCCAGTCTCCGCAGCCTGTGAGACTTCAACCACCTTTTCTCAGCCTAAACATCTCGTCCGTTCTTTTCAAAAAAAAAACCTTCATCGACATATTCCGTCAATGGACCCTGAACTACATATGGCTTGATTCCTGTAAGACCAGGGATATGTAGGCAGCTCAGGACCCAGAGCTCGGTCAAATCTTTTCAAATCGTTTCTTTCGGTCAAAATTGGCCATCATATCTTTACCCGACAACTCTTTCATCCTTCTCGGGTAAAGAGGGGCAGCTGTTGATACCCAATTTTTCGCTATGCATTTTTAATACTCAAATATTCTCAAAATAGCATGAGTATGCACATATAAGCATGCCCAAGAGTTTTGATATTGTTTTCCTAACTTTTTAAGATTTTTAAAATCAATTTATTGTCTATTTTAGCAGTACAAAATCCAATAATTATTCCCAGATTATCATTTTTGGTGAATAATTTATTTTCATTCTCATATTTACACCAAGATATTGCTAAGGTGATTTTTGCATATTTTTACAAATCTGTTTGGTATTTTCTAAGTTAAATTGCATAAATTGCAATTACAGCCTATATTACGATTAACAGCATTTTGCAATTATAAAATCATTTCCAGTATTTTTAGATTAATACTTATAC
>NW_017673822.1:91831-113980 GCF_001879085.1 Nicotiana attenuata
AAAGCTTATACAAACGGTTTTGTCACTTCTTTTGGTAAAAGTTGGTTCACCAGATTGCAGAGGTTCTTCAGGTTCCCTTAGCTTTTCGTAATTTGTGATCCAAGAGTCAGGAAGAATTTTGACTAGCTCATCTCTGGAAATCTGTCTGGGTATTTGGGTGCACATGGTGTTCCCTTTGGTAGCATCAATATTTAAGAGTAAAGCATTTTCTCCTCCGGGGAGACAGAGATCCATGGCATGATTTTGGACTCGCCATGCTATTTGGTGGTGAAGAGTAGCTTGGATGGAATCTTTTGCTTGTGGGGCTCCTTGGATTTGGACTTGGATTTTTAGAGCTTCGGTTAGGTATGAGTCATAAAGGGACATGTTGAAATTTGGTAAGATAGTTATGAAGACAGTCCCGGCATTTAAGGTAACTTCTGCAGTACCCAAATTTGCATGTTGGTACTCCAAATATCTTGTATCTAGAAAAGAAAGTCGAGCTACGACAAGTTGACCTTTTCTTCCGTGGTATGTTAAAGCGATTCGGATAGCACCAAAATGAATATGGGTAAAACCATGATCTCTCCATTGTCTGGGAAAATCATCTGGTATTTCAAGAGTGATAAATTGTTCCTCTCGAGTGGCAAGAATTGGATGCTGGTCAAGTTTTGAGGCAGCAACATATTCTTTAACTCCTTTTGGTCTGTGTTGGACTAAGGAACGAATTTGGGTCCAGGGTGCAAAGGATATTTTGGAAAAGCTGAGTAAGGGTTTATGAGGGGTAGTTCAGTAGAGGATATTTTTTGTTCATCAGGTAGTATATCTACTTCATAGAGGTAATCATATTGTTTGGACGAGGTTTTATATAGAGTAGGGGACATATTCATTTTTGCAAGGGAAGAGGATGATGGAAATGACTCAGACATATTTAGTAAACTGTTCCTCCCTCCGAAAGGATGGGCTGGCTCTGATACCACAGTATAAAGAATAGAGCAAGAGACTCCAAGAAAGCAAACTAAATCATAGATACGAAAGATAATTTCTTCCTTATTCATACAGAATTTCTGATAGAAATGGATATGAAGGCCTTCCCAAAGATGATTCAGCTAAATGCCAAAATTATTCCCAATCCTCAGATTCTCAGGTGGGCTCAATGGTTCTCTCCATACAAGTTTGAAGTCAGGCACCTGAAAGGAAAGGATAATATTCTCGCAGATTTTCTGTCATCTACTATCTCAGCAAAAAGTTCACCCCGTACGAGGCCCGGTATTCCCTATTGGAACGCACCTGTTGTGCTCTGACTTGGGTAGCTCAGAAGGAGGCATTATTTCTGTGCCTATACCACTTACCTCATATCAAGAATGGATCCGCTGAAATATATCTTTCAGAAGCCCATGCCCACTGGTAAGCTAGCCAAGTGGCAAATCCTGCTGAGTGAATTTGACATTATCTATGTGACTCAAAAGGCAATCAATGGACAAGCCTTGGCAGATCATCTCGCCGAGAATCCCGTGGATGGAGAATACGAGCCTCTAAAAACGTATTTTCCCGATGAAGAGGTATCTTTCATAGGAGAGGATATTGCAGAATCCTATGATGGTTGGAGAATGTTTTTGACGGAGCAGCAAATTTCAAAGGAGTTGGTATAGGAGCAGTCTTAGTATCAGAAACCGGCCAACATTATCCGGTATCTGCCAAACTCAGGTTCCCGTGCACCAACAACATGGCCAAATACGAAGCCTGCATCTTAGGGCTCAAACTGGCCATTGATATGAACATTCAGGAGTTATTAGTGATCGGGGATTCAGATTTGCTCATACATCAGGTCCGAGGAGAATGGGCAACCAAGAACTCCAAGATACTCCCATATCTGCATCATGTAGAGGAGTTGAGGAAGAGGTTCACAAAGACAGAATTTCAGTATGTTCCTAGAGTTCAGAATGAGTTTGCCGACGCATTGGCCACCCTATCGTCTATGATTCAGCATCCAGATAAGAACTTCATAGATCCTATTCTGGTAAAGATTCACGACCAACCAGCTTATTGTGTTCATGTCGAGGAAGAAGCAGACGGAAGACCATGGTTCCATGACATCAAGGAATATTTGACAACGGGAGGATATCCGGAACTTGCAAATGCTACCCAGAAACGCACACTTCGGAGATTATCTAACAACTTCTTTCACAGTGGAGGAATCCTGTATAGGAGGACTCCTGATTTGGGATTGCTAAGGTGTGTCGAAGCAAAGGAAGCATCCAGGTTATTAGAAGAAGTTCACGCTGGGACCTGCGGTCTGCATATGAACGGTTTTGTCTTAGTAAAGAAGATACTCCGAGCTGGTTATTTTTGGATGACTACGGAAACGGACTGTATCCGGTACGTCCGAAGGTGCCATCGCTGTCAGATACATGCAGACATGATAAAAGTACCTCCAAACGAGCTTACTGCAACAAGCTCGCTATGGCCGTTCGCCGCTTGGGGAATGGATGTTATCGGACCTATCGAGCCTGCCGCATCAAACGGGCACAGGTTCATTCTAGTGGCAATTGATTACTTCACTAAATGGATTAAAGCAGCATCTTACAAAGCAGTGACCAAGAAAGTCGTGGCAGACTTTGTCCGTTATCGTATCATTTGTCGATTCGGGATCCCAGAATCAGTCATTATTGACAACGGTTCCAACCTCAACAGTGATTTGATGAAAGCCATGTGCGAAACCTTCAAGATCAAACACAAGAATTCCACAGCCTACAGGCCTCAGATGAACGGAGCTGTAGAAGCCGCCAACAAGAATATCAAGAAGATACTGAGGAAAATGATAGAAAAACATAAGCAGTGGCATGAGAAGCTATCATTTGCTCTATTGGGGTACCGCACCACGGTTCGCACATCAGCCGGAGCAACTCCCTACATGTTGGTTTATGGTACAGAAGCAGTCATCCCCACCGAAGTAGAAATTCCCTCTTTGAGGATCATACAGGAAGCAGAACTTGATGACGCAGAATGGGTAAAAAGCTGCTACGAGTAGCTAGCTCTTATAGATGGGAAGAGAATGAATGTATTTTGCCATGGTCAATTGTATCAGAACAGAATGTCCAGAGCTTTCAACAAAAGAGTCAAGCCGAGACAGTTTACACCGGGGCAGCTGGTGTTGAAGAAAATATTCCCGCATCAAGATGAAGCCAAAGGGAAATTCTCTCCCAACTGGCAAGGTCTGTACATGGTTCATCGAGTTCTAACAGGAGGAGCCCTCATACTTGCAGAAATGGACGAAGAAGTTTGGCCAAAGCCGATCAATTCAGATGCAGTGAAGCGATAATATGTGTAGCCATTTATGATTTCTTTATGATATAATTTGAACTACGTCTGACCTGATTCCCGTTTAAGAGGGGATACGTAGGCAACCTTATGGGTTCGGTCACAATTCAACAAAATTTTCCATTACCCCCCCCCCCCCCCCCCGATATTGGAAATTGGGGCAGAATTTTGAGGAGGACCCTCAAAATTCCGAAGTCGATCTTCAGCCAATCATCGCACGCAGCCGGTGGAATCACCAACCCAGTAAGCTGGGGCAAAATTTTGAGGAGGACCCTCAAAATTCCGAAGAGAGAGGTTGCAATGTCTTAAACTGCGTCGCAGTCATCGGTTCATCTAAAAGAAAACTATTTTTTTTAATTATATGATTACGTTACATTTTTCACCAAATCATGCATGTCCGTTATCAAAATTGTTTTGTTTAGCAACGCTACCCCAAGGATACGCACAGTATCACTGAGAAAACAACCGAGCAGGACGAGCAAAGTCCGTGGGGATACGAACTAACCTTCCCGTCTTTTTTAGAACTTATGATCTTTGTTTGGATACAGGCACTCAAATCGTAACATCACCAGATATATCTATGCACTCATACTTCTCGGGAATACAACTCTCAGAATCATCACCTATTTACAATTGCTACCCGGACACGACATCCCCACCGCCACAATATAGCAATCGACTATCAGCTGTAAAGCTATCAGCTAAGAGATTTTACCATTACTTGCCTTTTACATTTTTTGCACTGCATAAGGCTACCTTTCTGCCTTCCGAGACTAAGCATTGTCTCCATCTGCATTTCTCTGCATTGCATAAGGCTACCTTTCTGCCTTCCGAGACTAAGCATTGTCTCCATCTGCATTTCTCTGCATTTCATAAGGCTACCTTTCTGCCTTCCGAGACTAAGCATTGTCTCCATCTACATTTCTCTGCATTGCATAAGACTACTTTTTTGCCTTCCGAGACTAAGCACTGTCTCCATCTGCATTTCTCTGCATTGCATAAGGCTACCTTTCTGCCTTTCGAGACTAAGCTCTGTCTCCCTCTTTGCATGGCTGAAATATCGCCACTTCATTTAAATCCCGCATCGGCTGAAATATCGCCATTTTTATTTATGTCTTGCATTGGCTGAAATATCGCAACTTTATTTTAATTTTGCATGGCTAAAATATCGCCACTTCATTTAAATCCTGCATCAGCTGAAAGATCGCCATTTTACTTACATCTTTGCATGGCTGAAATATCGCCGCTTCATTTAAATCCTGCATCGGCTGAAAGATCGCCATTTTACTTACATCTTTGCATGGCTGAAATATCGCCACTTCATTTAAATCCCGCATCGCCTGAAATATCGCCATTGTTATTTATGTCTTGCATTGGCTGAAACATCGCCACTTCATTTAAATTTTGCATGACTGAAATATCGCCACTTCTTTTAAATCTTGCATCGGCTGAAAAATCGCCATTTGTACTTACACTTTACATTGGCTGGAATATCGCCATTTTTTATTGAAGTCTTGCATCGGCTGAAAGAACGCCAAACCCCGCATTCCATCGGCTGAAATATCGCCAAGTTATCCGAAGGCGTCATTGTTCGGAGGCACCATTTTCATAGTCCGAGAACGCCATGCCATGGCCTGAGGACCCCACTTATCTTTTGCAGATCATTATTCAAAGGCATCATTGTTCGGAGGCATCATTCTCATAGCCTGAGAACATTATTTCATAGCCTGCGATTCCTTAATTATACGCTTCATGGCCCAGGACGTCATGGTCTGAGGACGTCATCCTAACCGTCCAAAGACAGCATTCATGGTCCAATAGGAACTTGCATCACGTTTAAATTTACGCACCATATATGCTGGTATTAGTCACTTGCAGGTAGACCTGATATCAACAGCCGTCTCAGAAGGAGCGATCCAGCTCCAGTCCCCGCAGCCTATCATACTTCCACCACCTTTCTCAATCTAAACGTCGCGTCCGTTCTTTTCAAAAAAACCTCCATCGGCATATTCTGTCAATGGACCCTGAACTATATATGGCCTGATTCCTGTAAGACCAGGGATATGTAGGCAGCTCAGGAACCAGAGCTCGGTCAAAACCTTCCAAATCGTTTCTTTCGGTCAAAATTGGTCATCATATCTTTACTCGACAACTCTTTCATCCTTCTCGGGTAAAGAGGGGCAGCTGTTGATACCCAATTTTTCTCTATGTATTTTTAATACTCAAATATTCTTAAAATAGCATGTGTATGCATATATAAGCATGCCCAAGAATTTTGGTACTTTTCCCTAATTTTTAAAGATTTTTAAAATCAATTTATTGTCTATTTTAGCAGTACAAAATCCACTAATTATTCCCAAAGTATCATTTTTGGTGAATAATTTATTTCCATTCTCATATTTACACCAAGATATAATTCAGGTGATTTTTGCATATTTTTTGCAAATTTGTTTGGTATTTTTTAAGCTAAATTGCAACTATAGCATGTACTACGATTAATAGCGTTTTACAATTATAAAATCATTTCCAGTATTTTTAGATTAATACTTATACATTATTAATAAGTTCAGTGCTTTTAATTTGTTTTTAAAATTATATTACTATTTTATATAAAATAAAAGGGAGAAATTGGCTATTTAATACCTAGCTTATTATTATTGCAATTTTAGCCCCAATTTTAACCCACCCCATCAGATTTTAAATTAACCCAATTGACCCAATACCCAATCCAAATCCGCCCAGCCCAATCTCTAAATAACCCGACCCAGCTCCGAATCAATTTCAGCCGTTGATCAAATAAGATCAACGGCCCAGATCATTTTTCCTTAATTAAATTCTAACTACCCCCCCCCCCTTTGACCCCTCAGTCTTCGAGACCGGTCTCTCTCTCTACTTCGCCTCCTCCCCTCCTCCTTCTCTCTAGAACCTTCTGGTTCTTCTTCTCCGATGGCCTTCACCCTCTCTCCGACCACCTCCAGCCTCACCTCTTTCGACCACCAGCCGCCGTGAAACCTTATCTCGCTGATGCCCTCTATCCTTGAGATCCCAGAAGCCTCCACCATACGAGATGGTCACTGAAGCTTTGCTTGGTTTGTCTCTGGCCTTTCTCCGATGGGTTTTGGTCCGATGGTGCTATGAACACCATTATTACTGAGTTTCACAGCCAGGTTTCTCTTACTTCTCACTAGTTTCTTATGAAACCCTAATTTCTACCCAGACCTCTTAAATCTCTGTATTTTTTTTAACGATTTTAACTCACACCTTTATGTTTTACACTACTCTCTACTCGATCTTTACGATTGCTCAAGTTTTAAACGTTTTGTCCCCTTTTTGAAACTAGGGTTTCTGAACCCCTTTTCGAAATCACTTTATTTTCTGATTTTGAGTACTATATGTTTGTGTTTGTGTTATTTGCTTGTTTGTGTGTTCTTATGGGTTATTCCCATAAGTTCTATGCTTTAATTTTGTTGTTAGGGTTTCCAACCTTCTACTGTTTCTATGATTTCTTGCTTAGGGTTCTCTGATTTTTGTGCCTCTTGTTTTTAATAGGTCTAATTATTCATTGTTTACCAAATATTCTGCCGATTCTGTGCATCTCTTCGAATCCATGATTTTGTATATGTTTTCCTTAGAAGTTTTTCACTGATTTATAATCACTTCCTTATTCTTGAGATGCTTTCCTTACTTAGAACTAATTCCTTGTGATTTTAGTCTCATCCGTGATTCTTTGACTAATTTTCAGAATTAATTTATATTGTTACCATATATATGTGCATAAACATACTTTCAAATATTCAGTATATATTTTCCTTACTTGAAATATTATGTATTTAGCCTTTATTACATGTTACATGCTTTACTACTCCTATTATGGTAGAGTCAGTAGTCTAAGTGATTCTTTCCTTATCTGATATAACTTGTACCCATTCGAATCATGACTCCCTAATTAAAAGGAGTTTGGTCGTGTGATTGATTCCAATTGGTATTGTATCTATAATTGTGTTAAGTCAGTACTTATTACCTTATTCTCTACTAGTTTTCAAAACTCTAAATACTTTAGCACACTGCATATCAAAGGGCATACTCATTGTTCTCTCTCACTTTTCTACACATTCTCTCTCGCTTCTCTTATTGACTACTGGCTACCTTGTCGGCTGAAAGCCAAGACTGAGTAACTTTTTACTCTACTGTTTTATTGCTCTATACATTGCTTCTCTTTTGCCCTGCACGCTACTGTCCATTGCTCTACTTCCCTGCACACTACTGCTGTATTCTCTCACTCTTGACTGGTATGTCTTCTATTTGATTTACAGCATCCAAAACAACATGTTTTTATTGCACTTTCTCTTATTTCTTTTATGCTTCTACTTAGGGTTCTACTGTTTACAGTGCAATTAGCATGCCTCTTTGCTAGTTCATTGATGTGATTACCCTTCCCTTAATTCAGCATGTCTACTGCTTCCCCTACTTGTTTACTACAATTCTTCCTTACTCCCTAACCCCAGTACATTATCAGCATGTATTCATGACCCTCCTAGCTACTAAGTAATCATGAACCCCCTTCCCTGAACATGATGTGTTGAACCTGTTTGGCATCCCTCAATCTCATGCTATTAAGCTCCTGGCATGAACACTTTGTGATGAAATGTGTTGTGACTGTTTAAGTCCTGAAATGCCTTCTTTGATGTCTGCATGTGTGCAAATATGCTCTTACATGTGAACTACTTGTTCCCATTTCCCCTTCCCCTGTTTGCGTTTGCTTCCCTGAACCATGTGTGATATTCTAGATCTGAGATTGTCCTACTCACTTTATTTACCTATTTGCGCAATAGATATCATGTGTAGGACATGCATCTCATACATTAGAGATCATGTTTTAAGCCTTTTACTTTCAGCCTGTTATTATACTCATTTCGTAATCATGATCAGTTAATAACTAGCAAATAAATGTTATAAGGCTACTGCTGCATTCTCATTAGCATTTAGAGACCATGTTTTAGGAACTTCTATGTGCATTAGACATCCTGTCACTTAGGGTTTTATTTTGTCTGAGTTGCAATTGTTAAACGCTTCATTAGCATGCTTAATATAATAATACAAGTCTGGTTAACTGCGTCCTTTTAAAAACTAGAATCAAATATGCATGTTCACCCTTTTAAGATAATTATGCAATGCATACGACGCCTAGGCAAACTTTAGGCCTAATAAGAATCGATTAATCGTGTGCTTTTTCCAGTTTAAGACTAACCACCCTCTTTTAATTTGAACTCTGTCGCTCCCATTCTTGTTTTGATTCTCTGAAGTTCACTCTGTTTACTAGAAATCCCTCTTTATCTGGAAACAAATTTTGAAACTCTGCGTCTATTTACTCTCACTGACCTTCTGACTCTTGTTCTATTACGTTCTTTTCAAACTATTGGGTTACCTTTTCTGCCCAGAATCGTGCTATTTTGATACCTGTTCTATATCTAGTTAAGCTACTAAGTCTCTACTGTATTTTTCAAAACCTTGCTTTAACGGTTCTTTTACTTACTCAACATGTTGTTACCTATTCCTTTTCTTTAAAACTCCTATCTTTGAGACCTTAAATGTGTTTGAGACGTGCTGATTACGTGTTCACTTTTGGAGGGATCTGTGAGCCTTATTTGTCCTTGTGTGCTCCTTTATGTGCAGTCCTATTTGTTTTGTATGTCGCTTAGCATTTTATCCTTTAAACCTAAGGGGTCCAGCCTAGTCCTTACTTTGTAGGAATAGTGGTCCTAAATGCCCTCCGGGACCTATAGGACGGGATTGGTAATAGCACGCAACAAGTATTCGTGACCAACCCACGCGTTTTAAATAACCTTTACGGGGTGGGAAGGGTAGAATATGGAGATGATGACCGATGCGCTAATATCTCATGTAGCCCCTCTTCTGAGGAGTGATTACTGGATATTGCATTGACGTGATCCATATTAATCACAAACCTAGGACCCTTTTCCCTTTACTTGCCTTTATCTGCTTTCTTTAGAACTGCTTAAATCTTTTTTCAAATTTCTGCTCTCTTTACTTTCTTCAAAGGTTTTCAACTTATTTGCAACATTGTATGCAATCCCTTTATTTGAGCCCTAAATTGCTTGTTTGATTATGTGAAGTCACAACTATAGCATGGCCGGGAACCACACTAGTGGATCTTGAGGGGTGCCTAACACCTTCCCCTCGAGATAATTTCTAGCCCTTACCCGAACTCTGGTTCTTCAAACTCAAACCCTTTTAGTGTCCTAATGCACTTTAATCATTAGGTGGCGACTCTTCAATTCCAAAACCCAATTCCCAAAAGGGAACGAGTTGTCCTCCCAAATGTCGTAGACCCGATTTTCGCCTTAGAAAAAAAGGGGGCGTCGACAGCAGCTATCCGTCCTGCTATCCTTTGTACGGCTTTCACACTATCTACGATGGTGATATCCTCGATGGCCTTGATCTTTTCGGGGTTGATTTCGATTCCCCGATTTGATACCATAAAGCCGAGGAACTTGCCCGAGCCAACCCCGAAAGCACATTCTTTTGCGTTAAGCTTCATGTTATACTTCCTCAAGATTTCGAACGTTTCCTGCAAATGAGTTAAATGGTCCTTTGCACTTAGGGACTTAACCAACATATCGTCAATGTAAACTTCCATTGATTTACCTATTTGTTCCTCGAACATTTTGTTAACTAGGCGTTGGTATGTAGCTCCTGCATTTTTTAGCCCGAAGGGCATTACATTGTAACGGTATATTCTATACTTAGTGATAAACGGGGTCTTCTCCTGGTCTTCCAGGTTCATCTAAATTTCATTGTACCTGGAATAGGCATCGAGAAAGGTAAGGATCTCGTGGCCAGCCCTGGCATCGATCGTGCGATCGATGTTAGGCAGTGGAAAAGAGTCTTTAGGGCATGCCTTGTTTAAATCCTTGTAATCTACGCACATTCTAAATTTGTTCCCTTTTTTTAGGGACTACGTCTACATTGGCTAACCATTCGGGGTATTTTACCTCCCGAATGGACCCTATTTTAAGAAGTTTAGTTACCTCATCCTTTATGAATGTATGCTTCACCTCGGACTGGGGCCTTCTGTTTTGCTTCACCGGTTTGAACTTGGAGTTGAGGCTTAACTGGTGTGTCTATCTCCGGTGGGATTCCTATCATGTCTAAATAGGACCAAGCAAAACAATCCATGTTATCGATTAGAAATTGAAAGAGTTTTTTCCTAAGTTCGGGGGTTAACCCCGCTCCTAGGTATACCTTTCGTTCAGGTAGATGCTCGATCAATATCACCTGTTCCAGCTCTTCAACCGTTGACTTGGTTGCATCTGATTCTTGGGGAACAACGAAAGTTCGAGGAGTAAGGAAATTCTCTTCTTCTTCTTCGATTACCTCCGATTCGAAGCTGGAGACGGTGATAGCTATTTGGCCATCTGCTTATCTTTGGTGCTCGATTTTTCTGAGGTCGAAGGTGCTGATATCGGCGTCACCTCATCGACTGCAAACATTTCCTTTGCAGTGTGTTGTTCCCTGTAAACTGTTTTTACACCATCCACTGTTGGGAATTTCATCATTTGATAAAGGGTCGACGGTACTGCCCTCATGTTGTGGATCCATCGCCTCCCGAGTAGTGTATTATATCTCATGTCGCCTTTAATAACATGGATTTTGTATCTTGGATGGTCCCAGCCATGTTTACTGGTAGGATTATCTCCCCCTTCGTTGTTTCACTTGCCATGTTGAAGCCGTTTAGGACTCCAAATGCAGGCACAATTTGGTCCTGCAGGCCGAACTGCTCTACGACCCTCGATCTGATTATGTTTGCTGAACTACCCGGATCCACTAGAAACGCATTTAACTTGAATTTTATTTAGCAAAATAGAAACTACCAGGGCATCATTGTGCGGTTGAGAAATGCCCTCCGCTTCTTCGTCATTGAATGATAGGAAGCCTTCGGGCACATAACTCCGAGTCCACTTTTCTCTGGTGATTGACACCTTGGTACGTTTGAATATAGGCCCTTGTGGAACATCGACCCTGCTAACGATCATATGAATTACATGCTGCGGTTCTTCTGGCTCATTCTTTCTATTAGCATCTCTTTCTCTGAAGTGATTCTTAGCTCGATCACAGAGGAACTCTCGAAGGTGGCCCTCGTTGAACAATCGAGCTACCTCCTCCCTCAGCTGTCTGCAGTCTTCGGTCTTATGACCATGCGTGCGATGATATTTACACATCAAGTTCGGGTTTCTTTGAAAAGGGTCGGTTTGTATAGGTCTAGGCCACCTGGTGTCTTTGATCCTTCTGATAGCCGATACAATCCCCGATGCATCAACACTAAAATTATACTCCGATAACTGAGGTGCTTCCGCGGGATCGGTATGTTTGTCAAAACCATTTTTACTCATAAGTCCCCTAGAATTTTTCCCTCGATCATTTCTTCGATTGTTACGAGGAGGGTTGCGCCTCGGACAATTGTTTCTCCAATCTGCGACATATGGCTGATACCGTTCTTCGTTCGACCTTGTTTCCCTGTCGGTATCCCTCGGGGCTTTAACTGCCAGTCTGTTTGGATGAACTGAACCCGAAGGGGCTCCTAGGTGGTCGTCCTCGACCCTGATCTTCGATTGATAGCGACTATGCACATCCGCCTATGTTACAGTTGGATACTCAATCAGATTTTGCTTCAACTGCCGTGACGCTATAGAACTCCACTCTTTCAATCCCTGGGTGAAAGCTTGAACGGCTCAATCATTTGTGACCGGTGGCAATTCCATTCACTCTATTTGAAATTGGGATACGAACTCCGTTAGCATTTCATCACCTCTCTGTCTTGTCTTAAAAACGTCCGATTTCCTTATTGCGACCTTTATGGCCCCGCCGTGCGCCTTCACGAAGGCATCTGCCAACATAGCAAACGAGTCGATGGAATTCGGTGGCAAGTTGTGATACCAAATAATTGCTCCCTTTGACAGAGTTTCCCCAATTTTTTCAACAAAAACGACTCGATCTCATCATCATTTAAGTCGTTTCCTTTAATCCCGCATGTGTACGAAGTGATATGTTCATTAGGATTGCTCGTCCCGTTGTACTTAGGTATTTCTAGCATACGGGATTTCTTAGGAATGGGCTTCGGGGCCGCAGTCTGAGGAAATGGATTTTGCACAAACTTCTTTGCATCCAAACCTTTTATGATCGGGGGTGCCCCCGGTATTTGATCAACATGGGTGTTGTATGTTTCCACTTTCTTGTCATTATCGATTTTTTTCTCTCCCGACTCGATTCTTTTGGTGAGTTCCTCGAGCATCTTCATAATTGCAGGATCAGTCTCCGATCCATTACCATTCAACCTTTCTGGCACCGCCTCAGTACGGCGAATGATTTTCGGTTCGACTACACTCGGAGTTCTATGTTGACTTTGAAGCTGAGCGATAGCAACCTACTGAGCTTGTAGCATATCGAATATTACCTGGAGACTAACTCCCCCGTTTCCTACACCCTGTGTTCTTTGGCCACCAAATCGAACTTCTCTACGTACACTTCCTCCGGGATCCGCGCCTAAGTCCGCATTCAAAGCAATGTGCAAACTACCATCGACCGATTCTGCAATCGCACTTCCCCACGGTTAATCGGTGGTACACCGGCTCCTGGAGCAACTACATTATCATTTTTCCCGTGAAGTCCAACACCATCATCGCCATGTACGGGTGCGTTTTGTGAGTTTGACATGATTCAACCTGAGAATAAAAATTCTTGATAAGAACAAGTGCGAAAATACGTGTGTTATTAGAATCAGTACTGAACAAATCACTATTATCCTTAGCCCCACGGTGGGCGCCAAACTGTTTACCCTAAAATCCGAGTAACAATTAAACTTGTATTGTGGTTTTAAAGATATGTAATTTAATCCAATACTAATTGGTAAACAAGGAATCTAACGTATAAATTAAAGAGTAAGGTAAGTCAAACTAACGTATAAGCAGACCTCGACCTCGAACAATGGCAACCTCGAGGTAGGTGGATAAGAACAATAAAATAATAAGGCAAATCAGATGAACAGTAAGCAAGAAAGTGAAATATGTATATTCTCTTCTCAATGATTCATGCGTTACAAATGATAGGGATCCCCTTTATATAATGGGGAAATCCTAAATAAGGTACATTTCTAATTACAATAGGCAATCTTTCTATACAGCTGTCTAACCGCCTATTACAAATCTGTTCCGAAATTTACGCCGTGATCTTAGGGCCACCGCGAGAATCTCGCTCTTTCTGTTATAAAATCATAACGGTATTATCTCGAGGTTGGTCATACTCGGCCCTGGTGCTCATCGAGCACTTTGATCTTCGAGTCTTGTATTCTGCCATCGAGCTCGAGCCCGGTCCACATTGAACTTGTTCTTGACGCGATCCCTCGAGCCTACAAAATCAGGAACACCTGATTTTGACCGTATACGGCCTTCAATTAGTCAAATTCAATATTTGTCCCTTTACAGATTCATTCTCATATATCAGGTGGAACTTTTAGTTGTTAAATCTATCATTATAATACAGCTATATGCTAAACGATCGATAATTTGGTAATTTCAACGTGCATTTTAAAGGGTGTAATAGCTTTTGAAACGGAAAAGGGAAAAATGTAATTATGTACTAGCGAAAATAGTTCAAATTTATTCCCTGTTTACTATCTGATTAATTCGGTTTTCTAACTATGACGCTGATTTATCCCCAATTTTGAACAAGGAAAACGTGGCATCTCCGGAACAAAATTTTAATTACACGATTCTAATTAAAACCCGCACCTAATTAAACTCATTCCCTGACCAACCCCTTCAACAAGCACTTTCTGTTTTAACCACGGGTTTTTTAAAAAAATTCCCATCAAAATCCACCAATTTTTCTACTAAATGAACTCAAATTTGAGGCACAACTTTCAAATAACAATTAAAACAGATTTCAATCACTAAATTGAGCAAACGATGAAGAAATAAGAGAAGCCCAATTCGTCTCTTCAAATATTTTTAGATCATAACAGTGATGTTTTTAGGTTTCTTCAACAAGTTGGTGTTTGTAATTACATTATAAACTCAAATATTTTGACTTTACTTTTGGATATGGGTTCTGAAATTTCAAGCTCCAAAGCTTTTTCAATGGCGGTTCAGCTACTACACACAAAAATACCATCTCTCAATATTGTTTAATCTCGATTTGCAGTTCCCAATTACGAACATTTAAATAATCTTTAAGCAATTATTTTACAAGTTCAAAATTTTCTGTCACGACTTCGAACCTTCAAGACCCAACAATATAAATACCAAAAAATTAACAATCACAACTCCCCTAACAGCTTGTTTTGATGGTTGTTATCCATTGTATTATATCGTATTATTACTTTAAATATCATGTTTGTTTTCATTATTTCTTAAATTTTATTGTATCGTATCGTTAAATTCGTTGTTACATAACGACGAAATGTGCCAAGTTATGTAACGACCAATTTGGTGTGGTCCCCTGGTTACCTTGTCTTTTTCTCTCAATTTCACCCTTCATTATTATTAAATAATTTTATTTTATCATTTACCCTACCTTTTTATATAATAATTTTACCTTGTATCATAATTTATTTTTATAATATTGTAAGTTTATTCTTCATGTTGCTGGTGCTTGATATCAAGAAACGATGGCAAACGACACAATTTATCCAAACATTATATTTATCAAACGATACATTATAATACAATATAGTACGATACGATATATTATGAAACGATACGTAACAACCATCCAAACAAGCTGCAACCAGTAGAGATTAAAAAATTTCATCTAAAAAATACTCCAGTCAGTTTTACAAGTATAGACTACCACATCTAATTAACTAATCAGTAGATATTTGTTTCCAACAATATAGATTATGTTTAACTAAGAATTCTTGATGGACCCAATTTGAAAAGATAGAAGAAGATGGTTGTTTATTTATTTTATTTATTTTTTGATTTTGGGTGGAATTGGGTGAAGGGTATTCTGACGAAGAAGAAAGAGAAGGATGCAACAAAAATGAAAAAATAAAAAAAATAAAGAACAAAAAGATTTTGAAGTAGATCGGGTAATGGTCTAATCAAGAGAGAATTTTAATTAAATCGGGGATTTAAAATTGGGGGAGGGTAATGGTCTAATCAAAAGAGAATTTTAATTAAATCGGGGATTTAAAATTGGGGGAGGGTTATTCGTTAGAAGATGCCTCGCGTCCCTCCGTCTAAATCAGGGACAATTAGCACCATATTATAACGGGCCTGAATTAACTAAATGGCGAAACAGAGAACAATTAAGCTCTTTTCTATAGTACAAGAATATATTTGACCCTTTTTCGCTTTTAATTAACTAAATTATTTAAGGTTCAAGTACCAAATAACATGCTTTACCTAGCTTTATATACAATAATCACATGATTAATAGTTAATAATCAGTTAAATTTGTGAGAATTTATTAATGAATCATATATTGAATTACTTGAAAATTAAATGCCAAGGTAAATTGATCATAACCAAAATCATAAATCAAAGATAATTAACTGACCAAAATACAATGTTCCTTGTCTCTCTCATGTTATCTTTTTTTAGTTTATTTCTTCAGTGGATAGACATGTTGGGCCATAGGATCAAAATGAGAAATGTGTTATACACATTTTAAGTGATTAGTCAGTGAAGTTGCGACAACTATTAGACAAGATACATACAAGAGAAATTTTCATAAAGCACTATATTTTGGTAGTAATTAGCCATCTATAGATATCATTTGCTATATTACGGATTATAGATACCTTTTGTGTAGTTATAAGATGTATTTGATGTATTTAAGCTATTGTATTCATGAATACAGTAGCAAAATAGGCGTGAATCAGGGAAGTCCAGCTAATCAGTTGTTGTATTCGAGTTATTCGACTGTATTCATGGAGTGAAACATGGGATTACAGCTGGACAGATTATTGTATTGAACTGTATTCGACTGTATTCACGGCGTGAAATAGGGATTACACTGTTTTTAAAACGGAAAGTGAATCAATTAACGTAATAGACTCCTAATATAACTCAACAAACTCAATTATAACACACAAATTTTGTATTTTCAGTTACAAAAAAGATTCTCAACCGAAAAATATCCCAAAAACATAGCAATCTTCAGAGAAATTATATAATACATCTGAATACATAAATTATATTAATTAAAAAAATATATGAATACATTCATGGCATATAGCGAGACAGTGAATATAATGAAATACATATAATACAATGGGATACAATGAAATACAGTGGAAAAAAAAGACAGTGAATACAATGAAATACATGGAATACAACGAGATACATTGAATTTCAATGAAAAAAAAGACAATGAATACAATGAAATACATGAAAATACATTGAAATATATTAACAGAAAATCAAGTTGCTCAGCCCCAAACTCCGTCGTCTTTGTTCAAGAACAAACCCTAATTGACGGCGAATCCGCCGTTCACCGGAAGCCGGTAGTGAAAACACGACCCAGTGGAGATTGTGGAGAGTGTGAGGATCTGTATGGCAAAGGCTCTTGATAAGGCTACTGCTGATGGACATAACATGGATAGTGTACTCAAAGCTATTGGGCTTACAAATCAGCGAGAGATCACTGTTGTGTGGAACAAATCCACAGGGCTACCTCTTTACAACGCCATTGTTTGGATGGATGTCCGTACGAGTTCTATTTGTAGGTCTTTTATCAATTTCCAACTTTTTTTCCGTTTCTTGATTTTGAACCAAATCCAACTTCGTTTTCCGACCAGAATCAGTATCTGTTTTTTTCCTTAAATGCATACACATTTGTTGAGAGAGAGGAGATAACCATGGAGAAATAGTGGCATTGAGAGAGAGAGAGGGCGGAGAAATCTGAAAGAATGAGAGAGAAAAATAATACAAAGAGTATTTTACGGCTTAAGAGTAGGAGGTAACCATAAATAGATATTTGGCTATAAAAATCAAAAGGTATCTATAGAATATAATTTTTTAAAAGGGTATTTATTTAAAATAAATAAGGTATCAACATTTACTATAGGAGGTAAAAATTCCTACATACAATTATATCTATTCTTTGCCCACACAAGTTAATATTTTCAGACAGTTGGATTAATAAAGAAGACATAAGCAAAGCAAGTGCCTCATTTGTTTTTTTTAAGATTAAGACGTCTGAATTTTAATACACATCTGAATATCAAGATGTGTGTTATGATTAACACATCTAAATTTGAATACATCTAAATATTAAGATGTGTATTAAGATCTGAATACTAAATGATTAAGACTGTTTGATTATTAATATCTAGATGTATAAAATTTATATTTATTTGAAAATTAATAAACATAAAATTCAAATGAAATACTAATTAATCTAATATTTTATGAATAAAATATATAATTTTTTAAAAAAATATAGTAGTTGCTGGTGCTGATTGCTAACGGTGGTACTTGTGAATGCCGACTATAGGTGGTGGTTGGTCGTGGGTTTGATTGATGGTGGTGGCTCAGGATAGTAACTAGTGGTGATTAGTATTGGTGGCGATTATGATTTAGGATGGTGATAGTGAGTGGTGATAGTTAATAATGGCGGGTGGTAGTGGTAGTTGTGATTGAGGAAGGTGGTGGTGGGTGGTGGTAGTTTATAATGATGGGTAATGCCGATTATGATTGTTGATGGTGATGTGGTGGTTAGTTGTTTATGGTTGAGAATGATGGTGGAGGTAGTCGATTATGGTGGAGGCTATGATTGAGGATGATGGTGGTGATGGTGGTTCAGTATGGTGCTGGTGCTGGTGGTGGCATGGTGCTAGTTGATAATGGTAGGCGGTAGCGATAATTAATAATGAATATGGATGATAGCATCTTAATGAAATTAATTATTCGTTAGGAGATGCCTCGCATCCCTCCGTCTAAATCAAGGACAATTAGCACCATAATATAACGGGTCTGAGTTTATAATTTAGTGAAACAGAGAACAATTAAACTCTTTTCTATAGTACAAGAATATATTTGGCTCTTTTCCGCTTTTGATTAACTAAATTATTTAAGGTTCAAGTACCAAACAACGTGTTTTACTGATAAATGATGAAAAGTGCATATTTTTGAGTATATTTGCATATTAATTCTTGTGTGTGTCGCGGGAGATTACATGATTTTCGAAGTGAAATATACTCATTATGTGTTTCTTATGTGTAGGAACGAGTTTGAATGATAAATGATCAAAAGATGACAATTCGACACAAAAAGAAGAAATTAAAGGAGTGGGAGCTCGTCTACTCTCGTGCGTGGCACGAAGTCGGACGCGAAAAAGGAGAAAAATTAAGGCACAAAACAGCGAAGCGAAGCAAAGGCACGGAGCGCTTCGCGAAATGGAAGAATTTCAAAAGCTGCATCCGCGTCAAAGTCCGCGTCTAGACGCGAAGGCAGACGCGGATTCCAGCTCTCCCATCCGAAGTTGGATTGAAGAATTCCGCCCCTCATCAACCCTAGGTCATATAAATACATCCTAAAATACCACTTTGGATAGAGGGACACTACTTTAGGGTTAGAGAACACCCTTGGAGGCAAGAACACGCTAGGAGCAAGGCGGGGAATTCTTCTACGAGTTTTTCCTTCCTCTTCCTATTTTTCATTGTTGGTTATGATTTTTAGTATTGTAGTTTTACGTGCTATTATGAATAGCTAATTTTTTATCTAGGGTTTTGATGGAACCTTTTGTAAGATACATTCTTGTTATTTTTATATAATTGAGCCATAGTATTTTCTCTATTTGTTCAACTACGTGTTTGTTGTAGTTAATTGACAGGATCCTCAATTAGCTGTGCCTATTTAGTGTGCATAACTCGGGAGAGAGTGTATATTTAGGTAGTTCTTGAACAACACCACTCCCAAAGTATAAGAGGGATCTATAACTACGGGTTTAAAGGCGGGATTTGGGATAACGAAACCTTGGGTGCAATCTAAAGTGAGCTGTAATAAACAAAACCAGCTAGCGTAACTCGGGAGAGTGCGTCTAGTAAATTGTGGTAATTACTCGGGAGAGAGTTACGACAGTCAGAGCGCTCATGATCGGTAGAGAATACTTAGGCGAATTTATAGAAAACGTAGCGGGAAGGATTCCGACAATTGGGGAAATCATAACTCTAGACCTCCTTAATCTTGACTCCAATCCTTATCCTTGTTAATTGATAGTTTTACGGCTTTCTAGATTTGTTAGTTAATTAGATANTCGGGAGAGATTTACGGTAATAAGAGTGCTCATGATCGGTAGAGAATACTTAAGCGAAATTATAGAAGACATAGCGGGAAGGATTCCGACAATAGGGGAAATCATAACTCTAGACCTCCTTATTCTTTTCTCTAACCCTCAGTATCGTTAGTTGTTAATTTACTATTTTAATTTGTTAGTTAAGTAGTTAGACACAAGAATCTTAATATCTATAAGTTAGGAATTGTTCAAGCTTGTCTTCTTGGTGATAGTGAACAGATGTAGCTAAACCTTAGTTCTCTGTGGGATTCGACTCCGGACTTGTAAACCGGATTATATTTGCAGCGATCGCTTAGTCCTTTTTATAAGGCATAGTTGGGCGTGATCAAATTTTGGCGCCGTTGCCGGGGAACTAATGGTGTAGTTGTAGCTGTATATATTGCTAGGGTTCAAGATTGAACTTTTAGTTTGTTTTTTTTTTGTATTTTTTTTTAAACTGTTGATTTGAGAAACATGGCATCTTGGAATTATGGGAATTTAGGTGTAGATAATTCTACTATTGATCTCCATACATATTGTGAAGGAAACCACCCGTGGCAAAATTTTCAAAACGTTCCTAAGAGCAAGTTATGTGCACCAACTCAATCTTATTTGTAGAATGTGTGTGATGTGTGTGGTAGTAAAAATGGTCACCTTCATGGTTGTGCTTATTTCTTATTTTCCCCCAACCCCTTACTATGATGGTTCTACCTTTTCTTGTGAAGTTAATAGGAACAAAGAACCTGGGAATGCGGACCTGAAGGAGATCAAGGATATGTTAAAGTGCCTTCTGGAACAAAACAATGAGAAACAATTGCACATAGAAAGGAAAGAGGCAACTATTCGCAAGTTGGAGGCTCAATTGAGTCAAGTGGTTGGAGCTTTTAATGCTCAATAAGCCAATATTGAGGATAGTAGCCAAGAAGAGCATGAATTTGAGGTGTTAATTAGGGAGGTCAGAGTAGAACATCAACAACCTAGCCAACTAGAATTTGAGGATGTCAATGTTGAAGAAGTAATACTAGAGTCAACCAAGGACGTTGAAGATACAAATTTAGTTGACTCTAGTGTGATTGGTGTTGAGGAGGTTAAAAATCTTGAAGTTCATGTATTTGAGCGCGTTGGGCCTCATTCCAAACACTTCTTTACATTATGTTCAGACGGTGGAATGGAAATTCACCCTTATGAGCATAAAAAGGAGTCCAAGGAAGAGGTAGATGAGCCTTATATTTTGGATTTCTCAAGGCCGTCTAGGCAAGGTGACACTCCTCGGTCGAGAGCCAACAAGTGCATAAGATTTTATCTAATTTTTGGCTCGCAAGAAGTTTACCGCCCCAAGAGCATAATCATAAGCTTGAAGCAAAACTTGGGGTTCAATTCATAAGCTCGAGGTGGAGGCAAAAAGTGATTCGCGTCGTGCCGCGACATTAAATCAAGCGCTTGTTGGGAGGCAACCCAGCTTTATTGCTTTCTTTTATTTATTTTTTATTTTTATTTTTTTTAATTGTATTATTTTTGTAGTGTCAATTTTTTTATTTTCTAGGAGCATGGAAAGCAAAGGTATTGGAAGGATGCATTAGCAAACCAAATGGTTGGAACTAAGTGTGAGGTACCCACACGAAGGACCAAGCTTGGGAGAAGTCTGAGTACCCCATGAACTGCTAGTGCTTCGGCCTTTGGCCTACCAGGGAGTTTCTTTTACCCTCTTGTATGTATGCGTGTGCATCGGGGACAATGCACAATTTTAAGTGTGGGGTGAGGAGATTGTCTGGGTGATTTTTCATGCTACTTTAGCTGTGTTTTTTTTTAAAAAGATTGGACTTTTCCTGATGACGGATCTTCTAGACAGTTTTCTTGAGGGAAGTAAGTCTAAAGAAAATACCAAAAAGATTTTTTGTTTTGTTAGGTAGTGTAGCAATTACCCCTTGGTTTTTCTTTAAACCACGGTTCTTTTCCAAGGGTTTTATTTGAACCGGGTGTAGTTAGTTTTTTTTTGGGAGTAGGAGCCATTGTGTTGTGTTTTAAATTGAAGCAATATCTCTTGACTTGGTTATGCCTTAAGAATAGTGAGTACTTTGGCTGTGACGCTTAGGCTCAGTTTTTGACTCTTGTATAAGTACCTTAAATTGTATGATCTTAAATTTGCTTAACTGCTCTGACTAGGGTGTCTTGATGAATCCAATCCTGAGTGAGTTATGTGCCATGTGTGTGTAAGGTTTTGTGATATTCTGTGCAGTGCATTTGATGCCTAGAACTTGCCCCGTGTGTTTGCAAAGCGAAATAGTAGTGTTGTTCAATCTTGGAAGTGATATAGGCATTTTCTTGTTGAGCCAGATATGTATATTTTACCTGCCTAATTATTATGTATCGTAGTTAACCCCTTTGAGCCTATAATCCTGTTTCTTGGCAACCACATTACAAGCCTTACCCATTTGTTGGAATTAACCATCTATTTTGAACCATTGAAACCTCTCATGAGCACTTGAATTATTTATGAACTTTGTAAAAGTTAAAGTGTGGGGTGGTTGGTTTGGCTTTTGAGTGGAACTAATG